>NC_081414.1:571498706-571798706 GCF_030272615.1 Cryptomeria japonica | reverse complement strand
CCAAGGCCTAAAGCTGACCATTGGTCTCTTCCACACCTTGTAGATAACTATTCAAACACTTGGCATACTAGCTGTAAAAGATGACAAAAACAATCATTTTCACTATTTTTCTGACTTTTCACTATTATTTTTGCACAATGGAGGGTTAGAAATTCTAAAATGCTTGCACCAAAACATATATAAACCTTTTATAAACAATTTAACTCTACCTTGAACAAGTATTGTGAAGACTTCTTGCATAGAAGGTTTCAAAGACAATCTTGGGGCCAAAAACCAATATATTTCTCAAAACAGGGAGTTCGCTGCCCTTTACAAATAGTGATACTTTATAATGCACAAATGGATAAACCAAGATGATCCAATCCCTTCAAAAGGATTCTAATATAGTTTCAGACCTCTATCCATGTTTTTTTCAATACCTGATGCTTAGAATCCATATTTCAAGCATAAAGGAAGAATACTAGCCAAGTTAGACAACTTGCCTAATAAGTGTTCAAACTCATCTTTTCCATCATGACTGACAGTAAAAACTTAAAATAAAATATGTACAAAGGTACAACTTGGTCTCCAGGGTTCATTTTTTCTTGGTTACTCATGGAGACCAAGTGTTTCAATCCATTTTCTTCAAAACCCCAATTTAGGGCAGTGAACTAGCAAAAACTAAAAGAATTTTTTTGATAGACCAAAACACAATAAAAACCCTAACACAAATAATTAAAAACCTTAATAAAACCATGACACAAACTCCCATAAAATAACAGTATGGAAATATTGCTCTATACGGACCGTTATAGCAGATTAAGCTTAAAAAGCATGAAAAACAGTCATATTTCATTAATTTCTTCTTGCTAATACAAAGCCAACCTATTTATAATGTTTTAAGTGTCTTTATATAGGAAAAATCAAACCATTTCAACCATTATGGCATCCATAACTACTTTGTAAAGTGATTTTACAACTTTTCTCACTTTTTGTCAAAATGTTGCTTGACAACATTAGCAATTTTTTACTCTTAGTGCATTTTTGACCTACAAGACAAATATCTTCCACCTAATAATTTGAGATGGTATAAAATCAATAAATACACCTACTCCAATTCCTTTCTAGGCTTGTTACAAGGTTTTTAACACATTTTCACTATAATGCCATTTTTGGCTTACAAGGCACTATGGGCCAAAACTGGAAAGAAAACTTGTGAAACCTTTGGTAAACCACTCTAAGATAAACCTAAACCATAATGAAACCTAAAACACACACTTGGACTCTTACGATGGTCTTTTATTCAATTCATGATACCATTAGGATCAAACAAGCCAAAATTGTGAAGGTGCTCCTACACCATACTCCCCAAAATTGAAAAAGTTCTAAGTCCTCTTGGAAATGATACCTACAAAATAAATGATACCTGCAAATCATATAGGCTTCATCTTGACCTTTGGCATGTACTTGTCTTTGGCTTCATCATGCATGGCCAAATGAAAAGCTCCTTCCTTCATCTTCACTCTAGGCCTTGCTACAAAAATCAACATCCACCATAGCTGTAGTTGCTCACAAGGTGTAAAGGACACCATCAACTGCCATTCCAGTAAACTCTCAATCCAAGAACAATTCCATGAATAGATATGAGAGATCTCAATGAACTTCATCTCAAAGTGAGGAGAAGTTCTCATTTGTGGGGACCAATAGATATTATTGGTATCATGCATTTTCCTAGTATAGGCATTTCTCCCATAAATGTCATGACACCTTCATAAAGACTAATATCAATCTGATAGTGTTCATGCATGTAGACCTCTATAGCAACATATTGATCAGCAACAACTATCTTTGTATCCTGCTTGTCAATAGGCTTCTCAAGTGCATGTGACCCTTGTATCATGTCTTCTTCCTATTCAATCTGTTCAACAACTCCATCATCAGGATAAACACTATGTGCTTCAGCCACATTGGGCTCTATCCCTTGCTCATCCTCAAGAACCTTTGCCATATAAAGTTCCTCTTCAACTCTTTGCTGCTCACTCTTCTCTTCAGCATGCATCTGCTGCTCAAAGTCACTGAATGGACTGTCTACCTCTTCAACTTCACCTTCTATGGTACTTGGGGTCACTTCTTCCAATAAAATTCCATTCTATACTGTTGCACCATCTGCTTCTTCAACATCTTCCTCCTGGTGATTCTTATGCTCAGGGAAAGCTATTCTCTCAACCAATCATAGACTTCTTGTTATACGCCATGTAGGATCATCTTCTTCCCTCATAGGGTTCAAGATAAAATTTATGCCATCCTTAGAAAATTGATACACATTCCTATGAGCATCATACATAGTGCAATTGTCATATTGCTATGCTCTTCCCAAAATCAAATGGCAATCTCTCAAGGGCATAATATCACATTCCACCATCTCATAGTAAGGACAATTATTGAAACGAACAATAGACTTCTCTAAAACATCAACCCAATGATCATCACTCAAACCAAATGCTTTTTAAGGTGACTCATGAGGTATCCTTAGTAGATTCAGCTTTTCTACCATTTCTATGGAGAGTACGTTGTCAAGAGAACCACTGCCAACTATAACCTTACATACTTTACCCTTGCATTTGCACTTGGTTCTGAAAATGGCTTGTCTTGGATCATATCTACTCTCCATGTTGTTAGGAACTTCTTTCTTCAACTCTCACAACTCACAACTAACTGCAAGGATCTACTTCCTTGATTTGATACCAATTTGATAGGGAGAAACCCATAGGAGGACCAATTAAAGCTAAGTATAATCTTCTTGTCAAGAGACTCCTTCAAATGAGAGAGGAAAGTTTTTGGTTTTCTTGATAAGGCCCACTTTCAATGTTCACAAGCTTCACTCAACCCAAAACTTCATCCTTGAGCTCTTCCTATCATTTGTTCATTCACTTGCTCAACTCAAACTCAAACCCTTACTATAGATCTAAACCCCAAATATAGAAACTCTGATCATACTGAGGTGTTAGGAGGTTTCCTTGAGTGTTATCAAATGGATTTCAATGGTTCTTCAAGACCATTCAATCTTGCACAAATCGGGTTCACAATTTTTGCAAAACAGGGCTAGTAGCCCATGGAGGGCTAATTGGCACTTTTTTGCTCACCGAACCCAATGATGGGAAATTCCTACAACAAACTTATCTTGGTTGATGTTTTAGAGGCATAAGCTAATAGGTTTTCATGGTTTAGGCCTTTGTCAATGAAGAATGAGGATTGTCCACTATTTATGGCACTTTAGTAGGGTTTCAAGAGGGTTTTCAAGCTTGCTTTATCAAATACACTTATCCTTCATGAACCAAGGCCTAAAACCGACCATTGGGCTCTGCCACACCTTGGAGATCACTATTAAAACACTTTCCACTTGTCATTTTGCCAAACACTTGGTATACTAGCTGTAAAAGATGACAAAAACTGTCATTTTCACTGTTTTCTGACTTTTCACTGTTATTTCTGCACAATGGAGGGTTAGAACTTCTAAAATGCTTGCACCAAAACATATATAAACCTTTTATCAACAATTTAACTCTTCCTTGAACAAGTATTGTGATTACTTCATGCATAGAAGGTTTCAAAGACAATCTTGGGGCCAAAAACCAATATATTTCCCAAAATAGGGAGTTCGCTGGCCTTTACAAACAGTGTTCTTTATAATGCACAAATGGATAAACCAAGGTGATCCAATCCCTTAAAAAGGCTTCTAGGACAGGTGTAGACCTCTATCCATGTTTGTTTCAATACCTGATGCTGAGAATCCAAATTTTGAGCATAAAGGAAGAATACTAGCCAAGTTAGACAACTTGCCTAATAAATGCTCAAGCTCATCTTTGTCATCATGACTGATAGCAAAAACTTAAAATAAAATATGTACAAAAGTCCAACTTGGTCTCCAAGGTTCATTTTTTCTTGGTTACCCATGGAGACCAAGTGTTTCAATCCATTTTCGTCAAAACCCCAATTCAGGGCAGCGAACTGGCAAAAACTAAAAGATTTTTTTTGATAAACCAAAACATAGTAAAAACCCTAACACAAAGAATAAAAAACTTTCATAAAAACATGACACAAACTCCCATGAAATAACAATACAGAAATATATCTTTGTACGAACCGTTACAGCAGATTAAGCTTAAAAATTATGAAAAACGGTCATATTTCATTAATTTCCTCTTGCTAATACAAAGCCAACCTATTTACAATGTTTTAAGTATCCTTATATAGGCACAATCAAACCATTTCAATCATTATGGCATCCATAACTACCTTGTAGAGTGATTTTACAACTTTTCTCACTTTTTGTCAAAATGTTGCTTGACAACATTACCGATTTTTGACTCAGTGCATTTTTTACCTACAAGATGAATATCTTCCACCTAATAATTTGAGATGGTATCAAATCAATAAATACACCTACTCCAATTCCTTTCTAGGCTTGTTACAAGGTTTTTAACACATTTTCACTATAATGCCATTTTTGGCTTACAAGGCACTATGGGCCAAAACTAGAAAGAAAACTTGTGAAACCTTTGATAAACCACTCTAAGATAAACCTAAACCATAATGAAACCTAAAACACACACTTGGACTCTTACAATATTCCTTTATTCAATTCATGATCCCATTAGGATCAAACAAGCCAAAATTGTGAAGGTGCTCCTGCACCATACTCCCCAAAATTGAAAAAGTTCCAAGTCCTCTTTGAAATGATACCTGCAAAACAAATGATACTTGCAAATCATATAGGCTTCATCTTGACCTTTGGCTTGTACTTGTCTTCATCTTCATCATGCATGGCCAAATGAAAAGCTCCTTCCTTCATGTTCACTCTAGGCCTTGCTATAAAAATCAACATCCACCATAGTTGTAGCTACTCACAAGGTGTAAAGGACACCATCAACTGCCATTCCAGTAAACTCTCAGTCCAAGAACAATTCCATGAATAGATATGAGAGATCTCAAAGTGAGGAGAAGTGCTCATTTGTGGGTTCCAATAGATGTGCTTGGTGTCATGCATTTTCCTAGTATAGAGCATTGCTCCCATAAAGGTCATGACACCTTCATAAAGACTAATACCAATCTTGTGAGACATGGACCAACTCTGATACCATGTGAGATTTTGCCAAGATCTAGAGGCAATGGAAAACACAAATAAGAGAGACAAAATAGATGATATAAATAAACTGTATTCTATCAAGATGAAAATACTGATCAACTGGATCATCAATCGTTACATACAATGAAAATGAGCCTACTTATATAGGGAAGGCTATATGGATATGTGAGCACACAAACATGACATGTGGCTCAATAAGAAACAAGGGTAGGTAGGAAATAGGTGTGGGTAGGTAGGAGAAACAATATAATAGTCCACATGAGGTGGATCATCCACTGAATGTGGAGTGTAACAACAAGATCAACACCATAAAAGGTGGAAATTCTCCTACACACACTATCCCAATGTGGCACAAACACCCAAGTGTCTCATACCCAAACTACTATGAAATGCATTTCCTAAGTAAACTTAAGTAAGGTGTAATAATATCCATGATGAATAATTATTTACACCAACACCACCCCTTAAGTGCAACTTAGGGGAATGCACTTAAGTCTACAATGCAACTAAGCAATGCAAGATGGGTCCTGGCTATGAGGCCATGTTAGGTACCCATGTACAAATGCAAATGCATGAAAACCAATGCAAGGAAATCTCTCACAAAGCGGGGAATGAGAGAAAAATCCAATAGGAAAAAACCCTCCCGCAAAAGAGAGATGAAAACTAGATACAAAGAACTCTCATAGAAGTATGTGAAGGACAAAACCCCATGTGAGGAAAAAGTCCCCCCTAGATGAGAGAAGAAGAAGAGAGACTAGGAAGCCCCCCCTCAATCTGGAATCTGTACCAATGATAAAAGCTCAAAGATGAATGAAGAAACTGCTGTATGAACGTCGAACAACATTCCTCCTCTTAGGCAAAAACAAAACCAAAGGTTTATCCATGAAGTCTCCCCAACCATGAAGGAAAGATGAAGAAAAAATACTCATGATGAAAGGAATCTCTAAAAACTACTCAAGTATCCCCATGTCGATGCTGAAAGGTACCCCCTCCAAAGGTGGTAAACTATGCCACACTGCTGAAAAAGGCACTCCAAGATCTAGTGGAGATGAATGTAGAACAATATCCAAAGACTCATATGTCTCCTCAAAAGATAAAGAGACCTCCTCCAAGTGTTGTACAAAAGTATCCACAATCATGTCAACCTCTAAAGATTGATCATGTACAGAATGCACAAGAGGGTCAGAGTTATCCCTCACAACAATCAAAGAAGGATCATCTTCATCAAAGAGAAGATGAATGTCATGAATGGTGTCTCCCAAATCTTTAATGTAGGAGTCCACAAACAAAGCTGCAATGTCTGTCAAATAGGAATCCCAATCAACTGAAGCTGGAAGACATGAAATATCCTATTGCACTGAATCATAAGAAGGAAAAATTGTCGCACTAGCTGCATCATCAGGTGCAATAGGTGGTGTGACATCAATAGAAGGAGATGAAATGCAAGGCTCAAGAATGGGGTCATATGTGAGAATCCCCAAGTTCAAATGCCCAAAGTTCTCCTCAAAATCTGAATCATCAACATAGGAAGAACCAACCTTATCAATAGGACCAAAATCTGAAAAAGAGTACAACTAAGATGCATGATCAACCACCCCAGTCGCAATGATAGCTCCACTCTCCAAGTCTCTAATGATAACTGAATCAGGTGTGAACTCTACAGTTTTCCTAGTTGCCCCATGTGTGATTTGATAGATGGAAAGAAGATTATTTGTCAAGTGGGGTACACACAACACGTCATTGAAGGAGTTATCCCCAATGGCAATAGATCCTTTCCCAATCACATCCATGTATGTATGATTGCCCATCAAAATCTGTGGCATGTGGCAAGGCTCAAATGTAGAAAACATAGATTGTGAAGATGCCATATGATGAGAAGCCCCTGAATCTAGAAGCCATCTCCCTGAATCATGACTTGTAGTAGCACAAAGAGCTTGTCCCTTTCCTTTATCTGTCCCAAAAGAGTGATCCTTTCCTTTATCCTTGGAAGAAGAAGTCGATGTAGACATTCTAGAAGGTAGGTTGATTCTATTCTTCTCAAGAAGATTCTTCAACTCATCAATATCCTTCTTATAACAATGATGTTCATCATGTCCTAACTTCTTGCAATATCCACAAAAAATATTGTCCTTATATGCTTTCCTCTTAGGTGAGAATGGTGAATCACCTTGTTGTGGAGAGGAAGATTGTGCTCCATCTTGTTGTGGTTTAGACTTGGGTTGCTTTTGATTCTTGGCTTTTCCTTGATTACTTTGATTCCCTTTGTTAGCCACCAAAGCTTGTGACTTTGAAGATTTGAGAATCCCCATCGTGGTCAACTTAGATTACTCAAGTATCAACATCTCTGTGAATGAATCAAATGAGGGAGAAGTGTATGAGGAATCTTGAGCTAGCCTATGGGTGTGAAAGCTAGATACAAAGGTTGCATACATTGAAGGAAGCTTGTCCAACAAGCTATAAACCAATTGAGCATCCTTTTTGTCAATTCCACAATCCTTTAGCTTTGCTCTTAGCTCAATTGCTTTTGTGACATAATCTTAAATTGTATCAAAATCCTTGGGATCTAAAGTTGTGAGTTTACTATCAAGCTTGTAGCCCTTAATCTCATCAAATTGACCATACAATTTCTTAAAAATATCCCAAGCCTCTTTAATTGTTGTACACTTATCAATGTGAAAAATGAGGTCATCTGATACATACTTTCTGAGAGTTCCAAGTGCCATAGCATTCTTAGTAAGCCATTCAATTTGAGCATTAGGATCAGCCTTAGGATTAGGTGGTGTTGTAATAGTTTCATTTACATAATGAATGAGTCCTTTTTCCATTAGTTTACTCCATGCCTTAATCTTCCATGATGCATAATTATGAGGAGTTAAAAGTGGAAATTTAGGAGAACCCATAGCACCAAAATAAAAAAACACAAGATAGAGAGAGGCACAATCACACAAGACACCCCCCCAAAATACTCAATCAAGAAATCCCCCCAAAATGGTGATTTTGGCACTTTATACTTAGTGCATATACAATGGGCCACTTACAAAACAAGGAAAAGTGGACTTCTGATTTCAATTTAGAACTTCTCAAAATGCGATCTAAGAGACTTCAACAAATACTGCTAGTGATCTAAACTGAGATCCAAGCAAAATGCAAGTACCAAATATGTCAAAAATGGCCAAATACTAAAGTACAATTTCTACTTAAAATCACTACAAACAGATGGCAGATTATGAAAGTAGATGGAAAAATATGCACTTTCAAAAAAAATGGCACCTGAAAAGGAGTCCATATGAGCCCAAACGAAGCCTCCAAAGTTGTAAAAATCAGGATTTCATGATTTCCAAAACACCTGTATCCAAAAATCAGAAAACTCCTACACCACTGTACATATCACAAAATTCTACCCCAAAACAAATAAAATTGCTCGAAAACACGAGTCCGAATGAGTGAGATATCGCTATTTGAAAAATGTCTGCAAAATTATAATTTCTGGAAAATTTCCGCTGCAACGTCAAACTTCAAATGCCTCTAGATTTGGCCTCCGAAGTCCAATTTGGATGAAACAAAAGGAAAAACTAACTTTCTTGGACCTCTCAATCCAATGGTGTCCTCAGATTTGACCCATCAAGCTTCAATAATAACCTGCAATAGAAAACTCCAAAATACACAACCCCAAATAGCATCAAATTTCTCTCAATTAGCAAACCAATGACACTCTAATGGCTTTGATACCATGTGAGATTTTGCCAAGATCTAGAGGAAATGGAAAACACAAATAAGAGAGACAAAATAGATGATAGAAATAAACTGTATTCTATCAAGATGAAAATACTGATCAACTGGATCATCAATCGTTACATACAATGAAAATGAGCCTACTTATATAGGCAAGGCTATATGGATATGTGAACACACAAACATGACATGTGGCTCAATAAGAAACAAGGGTAGGTAGGAAATAGGTGTGGGTAGGTAGGAGAAACAATATAATAGTCCACATGAGGTGGATCATCCACTGAATGTGGAGTGTAATAACAAGATCAACACCATAAAAGGTGGAAATTCTCCTACACACACTATCCCAATGTGGCACAAACACCCAAGTGTCTCATACCCAAACTACTATGAAATGTATTTTCTAAGTAAACTTAAGTAAGGTGTAATAATATCCATGATGAATAATTATTTACACCAACAAATCTGATAGTGTTCATGCATGTAGACCTCTGTAGCAACATATTGATCAGCAACAATTATCTCTATATCCTACTTGTCAATGGGCTTCTTAAGTGCATGTGACCCTTGTATCATGTCTTCTTCTTGTTCAATCTATTCAACAACTCCATCATCAAGATAAAGACTATGTGCTTTAGCCACATTGGTCTCTATCCCTTGCTCATCCTCAAGAACCTTCTATGGTACTTGGGGTCACTTCTTCCACTAAACTTCCATTGTGTACTGCTGCACCATCTGCTTCTTCAACATCTTCCTCCTGGTGATTCTTATGCTCAGGGATAGCTATTCTCTCAACCAATCATAGACCTCTTCTTATATGCCATGTAGGATCATCTTCTTCCCTCATAGGGTTCAAGATAAAATTTATGTCATCCTTAGAAAATTGATACACATTCCTATAAGTGTCGTGCTCTGTGAAGTGTACTTGTACCTGCAACCACAATGCACTCTATAAATCATTATAAGCAATGGTTAGTAAATTGAAACAATGAAAGACAAAACCATAGCTAATCGACTTATTGCCTCCTAGTAAATGCGAGTATGAATTTTTCTCTCAGATCTTAGTATGCAAATTCCAATGACTTGACTACACTTAGATGGAGGATTTGAATGCTGAAAATGCATGATCTAGCAAGAATAGCATGATTAAGCTATATGAGTTCATGATTGATCTAGCATGATTGAAGCAAGATTTAAGCTAAAAATGAGCATGATAACATTGCTAAAACTGATAAACTATAAGCTAGATGCCTATAGTAACAATGCTTAAGATATGAATGAGATGGGATCCATATTGCTCAAAATGAGGTATATATATAGGATTTTCCAAGGCTAGGGGTGGGTTGGCATGAATCAATGGTTGAGATTGATCTGAAAATATCAATGGTTAAATTGGAGGAAGTTGGCAAAGGGAGTTAGATTAAAGGGAACGCTTAGTGACAAGTGTCACAAAGGTTCTGGAAGATGTTGGATGAAAGGGGACAAGGTGGTAGGTAGAATGGGTTAGGTTTAGGAATGGTTAGGTTTAAGAGTGGTAGAAGTTAGGAGAATTTGAATTTAGAAATTCAAATATTAGGAAAATGGCTAATTAATCTCAACAACTCATGATTTGATTTGTTTTAATTAATTAGGAGATTTAGAAGAAATGATTTTGATGGGGGGGATTAATTAATTAAAGGGGTGAAATGAAATGAACCTATTTAATAAATCCTTAGATTTATTAATAAGTAGATGAAAGAGAGATTTAATCAAATTGATTAGTGAATTCAATTAAATTGAGGAGGAGGGATTAATTAAATAATTTCTTATTTAATTACTTATCTTTAGACCATTTTTAGGTGTATACAATAAGCATCATACATAGTGCAATTGTCATATTGCCATGCTCTTCCCAAAATCAAATGGCAATCTCTCAAGGGCATAATATCACATTCCACCATCTCATAGTAAGGACCAATATTGAAACGAACAACAGACTTCTTTAAACCATCAACCCAATGATCATCACTCAAACCAAATGCTCTATATGGTGACTCATGAGGTATCCTTGGTAGATTCATCTTTTCCACCATTTCTATGGAGACTACGTTGTTAAGAGAACCATTGCCAACTATAACCTTACATACTTTACCCTTGCATTTGCACTTGGTTCTTAAAATGGCTTGTCTTACATCATATCTACTCTCCATGTTGTTAGGAACTTCTTTCTTCAACTCTCACAACTCACAACTAACTGTAAGGATCTACGTCCGTGCTCTGATACCAATTTGATAGGGAGAAACCCATAGGAGGACCAATTAAAGCTAAGTATAATCTTCTTGTTAAGAGACTCCTTAAAATGAGAGCGGAAAGGTTTTGGTTTTCTTGATAAGGCCCACTTTCAAAGTTCACAAGCTTTACTCAACCCAAAACTTCCTCCTTGAGCTCTTCCTATCATTTGTTCATTCACTTGCTCAACTCAAACTCAAACCCTTACTATAGATCTAAACCCCAAATATAGAAACTCTGATCATACTGAGGTGTTAGGAGGTTTCCTTGAGTGTTTTCAAATGGATTCCAATGGTTCTTCAAGACCATTCAACCTTGCACAAATCGGGTTCACACTTTTTTCAAAACAGGGCTAGTTGCCCATGGAGGGCTAATTGGCACTTTTTTGTTCACCCAACCCAACGATGGGAAATTCCTCCAACAAACTTATCTTGGTTGATTTTTTAGAGGCATAGGCTAATAGTTTTTCATGGTTTAGGCCTCTGTCAATGAAGAATGAGGACTGTCCACTATTTATGGCACTTTAGTAGGGTTTCAAGAGGGTTTTCAAGCTTGCTTTATCAAATACACTTATCCTTCATGAACCAAGGCCTAAAACTGACCATTGGGCTCTGCCACACCTTGGAGATCACTGTTCAAACACTTTCCACTTGTCATTTTGCCAAACACTTGGCATACTAGCTGTAAAAGATGACAAAAACAGTCATTTTCACTGTTTTTCTGACTTTTCATTGTTATTTCTGCATAATGGAGGGTTATAACTTCTAAAATGCTTGCACAAAAACATATATAAACCTTTTATCAACAATTTAACTCTTCCTTGAACAAGTATTGTGAAGACTTGATGCATAGAAGGTTTGAAATACAATCTTGCGGCCATAAATCAATATATTTCCCAAAACAGGGAGTTCACTGCCCTTTACAAACAGTGATACTTTATAATGCACAAATGGGTAAACCAAGGTGATCCAATCCCTTCAAAAGGATTCTAGGATAGGTTCAGATTTCTGTCCATGTTTGTTTCAATACCTGATGCTTAGAATCCAAATTTTGAGCATAAAGGAAGAATGCTAGCCAAGTTAGACAACTTGCCTAATAAGTGCTCAAACTCATCTTTTCCATCATGACTGATAGAAAAAAATTAAAATAAAATATGTACAAAGGTCCAACTTTTTCTTCAAGGTTCATTTTTTCTTGGTTACCCTTGGAGACCAAGTGTTTCGATCCATTTTCTTCAAAACCCCAGTTCAAGGCAGCGAACTGGCAAAAACTAAAAGATTTTTTTTGATAAACCAAAACATAGTAAAAACCCTAACACATAATTAAAAACCTTAATAAAACCATGACACAAACTCCCATGAAATAATAGTACGGAAATATTGCTTTGTATGGACTGTTACAGCAGATTAAGCTTAAAAAGCATGAAAAACGGTCATATTTCATTAATTTCCTCTTGCTAATACAAAGCCAACCTATTTACAATGTTTGAAGTGTCCTTATATAGGCAAAATAAAACCATTTCAACCATTATGGAATCCATAACTACCTTGTAGAGTGATTTTACAACTTTTCTCACTTTTTGTCAAAATGTTGCTTGACAACATTAGCAATTTTTTACTCTTAGTGCAATTTTGACCTACAAGACAAATATCTTCCACCTAATAATTTGAGATGGTATCAAATCAATAAATACACCTACTCTAATTCCTTTCTAGGGTTGTGTTGTTCTCAAATTCTGATTGCTTTGTTTTCTCTACTCGAATCTTAGATCTCTGTCACTTATGGAGAGAAACAACAGGAAACAGAGAAAAAGGTAAAATATAACAAGGTTTGAACTAAAACCTTCTACACGTCAAGCTTTCACCTAGCTTAGGCGGGTTTGCCTTCTGTGATTACTTTTCATAACTATGATTGGATATCTACAAAGAAGACAAATACCAACCCCTGCAAACCCTATCACCTTGAACATAAAAGAAAGCCTTGTAATCATTTTTTATTGATCTCCAAGAAGCTTATAGAACCCAGCAAAGTATACCAGTGCCTTATCCAGGGCTTCAGAGTCACCTAAGACTAAATAAGAATTATAAATTGGAAATCCACATACATTTCATCATTCTAATTTAACTAAACTTACATATGCCTGACATACATAAATTTTATCTTTATGCTAAACCCAGTTATCAGATTCAAGCAGAATTATTGATTACTATCAGAGAGATTCTAAGTATATTTAATCTCCCTCCTTGAGAGAGAACCCTAAAACATCTCCATGAATTTGCCTTGCAAATCATTCAATTAAATAACCCTGGATTATCTAACCAAACTAGTAAACCAATCATACATACAAGAAGACAATAGGAATCTAGGATCAGAATGCTTTGATCTGTGTATTGATGTCCATCATTGAATCTGCATTAACTCAGAATGATCCTTCAGAACCAGAAAGAAGAAAACCCCCAAATATATTTTGCCAGAGCTTTTTTACAAAATTCTTGTGATCCTTACAAATGAGAAGAATTGGAAATATGAAGAGGGGGGAAAAATTAGGTCTACCACCAAAATTGCCAGATGTCTCCTTTTTCAACTAAATTTCAATTCCTTCCTTTTTCCCATGTTTTCCCATGGAAACTGCTCTCAAAAGATCTGATCTTTGTTGAAAAAAACTTCATAATTGCATTCCTCATCTCGAGAGCTTTCCGGTGATATATGATACTTGCCATTTTGACCAAAAATGGAGCCCTAGGCGAATTAATCATTCACATGAGCACAATCATTTAAATTTTTTGAATTTTCAATATAGTTTCAACTATATATTAAACTGATTTTAAATTTTATTTTTTGCTCCTTTTGTGCCCTGACGCCTTGCCACGTGGTGGGACCTGATTGGTCGATGGGGTCCACTGGGTGCCACCTCAGATGACACCTCATCACCGCCACGCGTATGCCACATCACCGCCACTTGTCTATCCACCTGTCACCATCTGTGCACCACATCATCGCCACCTAGGCGCCATCGGGATGGGACCTGCCTGCTAGACCTCTGACTGGACCTGCCACATCATCACCACCTAGCTTTCACCATTTTACAAATGGTATGTTTCATGCATCTTCGCCTCACGAAACCACGCACACCGTCAATCTACTTGGAACTTGCTCGACCTTTAACCTTCTCATTTTCGGAGATGCTTTTCGCTATTTCGCAGACCTTAACCGGCGAGCAACTTTCCTTTGCGAAATCGCGCAAGCCATCCGATCTCTGAAACCTGCAAGATCTTTAACTCGCTGAGCTTTTCGCCTTTTGCCATTTTGCAACCTCTAACCGGTGAGCACCTTCGGCCTACGAATCAACGTGCTTCGTTGGATCATCTTGGACCTGCTCACTGGTTAAGCCGACCCTTCTCTGCAAAATTTGCCCAGTCTGCCTTGGGAAGCGTGCTTGTGTGGGGTCCACCTGGTCACCGCTTAGTCACCACCTTGGTCGCATTGGGATCCATGCACATGCGTGGGCCCACCTTAAGTGCCCAACGACACCGTCCGTTAAAAGCCCAAAGGCTTTGACATTATGTATTGGTGGAGATTTACATATAAATATCAAAAAACATGCTCGCCCAGCCAATGTGGGATTAAAGCTTTTTCTTGTAACTGCATTTTTGAAGCTTCCCTTGAGCTTTAATGGCACCTTTGGTCTAAAACTTGAATTCCTTCTTCTATTTTTCATGCGGGGAAGATGCTGGAGACCTACCAATCGCATTGCCATTTTCCTTTTAAAACAAATACCTCAATCATCCTGCGCAGAGGAGGGAATACTGATAGCAATTAAGTGCTCTTTCCAACAAACCAATGTAATTTCTGGAAATCATGTTCAACGTAACCTTTTCAAACCCAAACACTACACAGGAGCTCTGTTGGTTTTCACGTGGGGGAGAGGATTACAATTTTCTGTTTGCATTTGAAAATCAATGCTACTGCTGCAACCATGTTGCATTTGCTAAGTGCTCTTACTGCTGCCAAAGGCTTCACGTGGGGAGGAGGGAGCTACTGTAGTTTCAATGCATTTGCTTGAATGTTCTAATTGTTGCTAAAGGCTTCATGTGGGGAGGAGGGAGCTACTGCAGTTTCAATACATTTGCTTGAATGTTCTAATTGCTGCTCCCCTTTATGCCACGCTACTCATTGCATTTTGTTTTATGGTTTCTATGCCTCCCTTCACATGCCATGCAGCAGGGGATAATGAATAGTTTCCTTTACTTTGGAACATTCTTCCAACGCCCAGAATTCACGTCCACCGCCAGCAGGGAAAGACAAGGAGGAACGTGGGGGTTTTGATGTTTGCATTGGCTTGATTGAGACTTTCAATACTTACCCTCCATGCAAAGGGGTTGAACTTAAACACTTCAATGCCCCTTTCCCAGCACCATCACCAGCAGAGAAGGAGATGGAAAACCATGCCAATATGCATTTGTCATTTGTTGTTAATAAATCATCGCTAGCCCTTCCCACGCCATACTCCAAAACACCACGCTCTTTGGGAAAGGAGGATGTGGGCAAATTGTGAGGAGTTCAGCACACACTTTCTCATTGCATTCTCCAAACTGAAGATAGTGGACCTGTTATGTAACCAGGATCAAGCTCTGTAATAGCAGATAGGTCAGCATCTGGTTGTGACTTACATTCTGGATTATCTGTTTGATTATATGGATCAAGCATCATGCACTTTAGCCAACAATTTAGAATAGAAATTACTTGTCATTCTCTATCTCACATGCCTATGAGAAGAATATCCTCCACACCAATCTCCATGTAGCGCACAAAGTACATCTTGAGATACTTCCATAAATTCTATTGTTGGATCCCTTGAAACCAGAGGAGGATTCTCCTTTGTAAGATAAGTTTGCTTTCAATCCAGTTTGCTTGCATTGGGTTTTTACATTACCAATCCATTCAATTACAGGTTGCATCAAGCAGGGCATACATCTTCTTTTCACAATGAACAACCATTTAAAACTTACGAAATTCCCTCAGCAAACCAAGTCGCCGGTAAAATCAATGCACGGGCATGAGCCAGGTTGGGCCCCAAAGTGGGTCCGACTAAAAAAAATTTTGTTTTCATACAACTGACCTCTAAAATGCTTCACAGACCTCAAATATACCTCTAGAAATGATCGACATCATTTTCGGATCATTAATCCACATTTTACAACTTTTAGGCACTTGCGCCACATTTTCGCATTTAATCGTGAAGATGTATTTTTCAAACCTGTCAAAACACCTTTCTGGAGCTCGCCATCTGATAGGCATGTACTCTGATATACAAGCATGAAATCTACCAAATGGTTTCTCAAGATGAGTCCTGAGTGAAGAGATATTAATCAGCGAAGATGACCAACTGGCTTTGTCGACACTGCGGACCTGACGAAGTCAATGTTCTGGCAACACATGACGCCTTTCTCAAAAATACCAAATGACCTCCGTAGACCCTCAAATTTGAAACATAGGTACCTTAAAGTACATATTAAAACTTTGAATTCTTAGTTTGACCAAAAGCCTGACTGGATGCAAATGGTGCGCTAATGAAAATGGCTACATTAACTGATACAACACTGAAAATGCAGAAGACTGAAAATGATGGCTAAATGAACCCTTTTGAAAACCGATCAAACGGATTGGCAGAGGCTTGAAATTGGAAACATAGCTCGTCATTTATACCAACATTATCCCAGAATAAACATTGTGTCATAACACTTACTGAGGCAACTTTTACACTTATGCGAAACAGGGCTCCAACTAGCTGTCGAAACAGGGACTAGTCAAACCACACAAACTACAAACGGATTTGGCTTTGAAAACTGAGAAAATGGTTTCATCAAGACTTAAAATTTTGTAGGCTGACTCAAATTTATGCATATAATTGAATCCATTTTGAATTTCTTCATGACAATAAACAGGGCAAAAGATATAATTGCTCAAAGTAGGCTACTCAATAAAATCTACATTTGTGCCTAAAATGCACTTTCAGCTCACCCCTCAAAATGGGTACCTCATAAACATCCAAATTGAATTCTGAAAGTTGCACATCACTGAATAGGCCAAATGAAAGGTGTAGGACATGTCTTTCGAGCCTTACCCTCCGAAAATCAACCGGCTCCATTTTGACCTCTCACAAACTAGGCCATTCAAACTGACTTACTTGGAAATGCAAAGCAAAATTTTGAATTGGGCCTCTAAACTTGACTCAATTTTAATGAGTCCCAACAGGGTGTTACAAGGTTTTTAACACATTTTCACTATAATGCCATTTTTGGCTTACAAGGCACTATGGGCCAAAACTGGAAATAAAACTTGTGAAACCTTTGGTAAACCACTCTAAGATAAACCTAAACCATAATGAAACCTAAAACACACACTTGGACTCTTACAATAGTCCTTTATTCAATTCATGATCCCATCAGGATCAAACAAGCCAAAATTGTGAAGGTGCTCATGCACCACCGAGCTTTTGATCAAAGGTTGGCCTTGTCCTAATATTTCAATAGGCATAGTCGCATTTCATTGTCCTACTTGCCTCAATTAGAGATCACCTATTGAGTTATTTTCCATCTAGGGTAACCTTCCCCTCTTCTTTTCAACTCATTAATTTGTCATTGTTTTCATTTGACCCTTGAGGAGTTAGCACATCTAATCAATCTTCAAAACTAAAGAAATTTGTTGTCGAGAGACACTACATTGTTGTTCAGATGTTGTCATTGATGGCAACACTTAGTGAAAAATGACTAAGTGTCAGAGAAAAACCAAAATAGTGTACACTGCAACAAAAATCTATCAACCAGACTCCTAGAATCAACAATTCCCCCTAATATCAACATTTTTTACTCCTCTGCACTCTCCCTTTAACATCAGAACCAAATTCAAATTGCTCTAGAAAAGCCTAAGAATGAAGGAGAAGCTAGATAGTGCAGAAGAAAGAGTTCAAGAGTCTAAGAATCATGAAAATCCTAAGACTCCCAAGTATGTAAGGTTAAATCATTCAGAGAATCAAATAATAGGTGATAATAATAAAGGTGTGATGACTAGGAGAAGAATTGTTGAAGATTATTGCTTGATTTCTAAGATTGAACCTAAGAATGTTGATTAAGCTTGTAAAGATGAAAATTGGGTTAAAGCTATGGAAGAAGAGTTGAATCAGATTGAAAAGAATAATACATGGATTTTAGTTCCCAGACCTAATGATAAGAATGTAATTGGAACTAAATGGGTGTTTCGGAATAAATTGGATGAGAAAGGTGAAGTTGTTAAGAATAAAGCAAGACTTGTTTGTAAGGGTTATTCTCAAATGGAAGGTATTGATTTGAGGAGACTTTTTCTCTGGTAGCTAGAATTGAAGTTGTTAGATTATTTCTTGCTTATGTTGCCTACAAATATTTCAAGGTTTATCTGATGGATGTCAAGTCGGCCTTTCTTAATGGTGAGCTAGAAGAAGGTCTACATTGAGAAACTAGATGGTTTTCAGTTGACAGATCAGAAATATATGGTTTGCATGTTGAAAAAAGTATTTTATGGATTGAAGCAAGCTCCAAGAGCTTGGTATGCTAGATTGGATAATTATTTAATGAATCTTGAATTCAATAAAGGTACTGCTAACAGTAATCCAAACTTCAAGAATAGTAATGATAACATCTTAATTGTTGAAGTTTTGGTTGATGATATTATTTTTGGTGGAAATGATGGTTTGTGCAAGAAGTTTGCTAATGATATGAAGAATGAGTTTGAGATGTCTATGATAGGTGAGATGAAATTCTTTTTGGGATTGAAAATTACTCAATTGGATAAAGGTGTCTTTATATATCAATCTAAGTATGAGAAGGAATTGTTGAAGAAATTTGGTTTAGATGATGCAAATCCTGCAGGTACACTATGGTGACCAGATGTAAGTTGACAAAGGATGATGACTCCGAAAGAAAATCAAACTAGATATAGATCTATTTTGTTGGATTTGACTTAGACTAGACCAGATATTATGAATGTTGTTTGTCTTATTGCTAGATTTAAAGTTGATCCTAAGGTATCTCATGTTGTTGTTGTGAAGAGAATTTTTAGATATTTGAAAGGGATAGTTGATTTTGGTTTGTGGTATCCTAGAGATTATGATTTAAATTTGAGTTCTTTTACTGATGTCGATTGGGAAGGTGATGTTGATGACAGAAAGAATACTAGTGGTGGTGCATTTTTCTTGAGTAAGAGATTGGTTTCATGGATGAGTAAGAAGAAGAATGCTATATCTTTGTCTACTCAGAAGATAAATACATTGCTACTGCTAGAAATTGTACTCGGGTGATTTGGATGAAGCAGATGTTGAAGGATATCAAAGTTATTTTTGATGAGCCTACTGCTATATATTGTGACAATTCAAGTGCTATTAACATTTCTAAGAATCAGGTGTTGCATTCTAAAACTAATCATATATCAATCAAGTTTCATTTCTTGAGAGAGAAGGTGAATGAAAAGGAAGTCAGAGTGGAGTATGTATCTACAAAGGTATAAATTGTAGATATCTTCATGAAGCCTTTGCCTAAAGATACATTTGAGTATCTTAGAGAGAAGCTAGGGGTAATTTCCCCTCCTAATGAGAACTAAGATGCATGGAGTTGCATTAGTCTGGTGGACTTCAAAGAGATATCTTATGATCTGGATTGATGAGTGAGGCTGCTACTTAGGGGAGTAGTCAATGTGTTGTTCAGATGTTCAGATTTGTGTGTTTATCTAAGGGGGAGAGATTATCTTATAGTGTGAGAGAATAATGATTTGTATACGCCTTTTCCATTGATGTCAAATGGGGAGAAGAACATGTGAAAAATCCTATGGGGAGAGAAGCATGCAAAAAAATGATATATCTTGTGTTGATCTTAAGGGGAGATTTTGATGAGTTATGAGGAGATTGTTGGTTGTTGATTTCTTTCTTTGCATTTATTGTTTTTCACATTCATATGTTTCCATCAATGCCAAAGGTAGAGATTGTTGGATATTGTTGAGAAGTTTGTTGGAATGATGTCTTGTCATTGATGCCAACATATTCTTCTGTGTATTCCAGTTTTGCAGTCAGATTAAATAAGTTTGTTTCGCTAGTGTGTTGCAATTCAGTTGTTGCAGTTTAATGGGTTTGGAGATAATTATCTCTAGTTGATTCGTCTAAAGTTTCAATGGTCCACAATGATGATTTGATAAAGTTATATGATCTGGTATTATGGTTGTTTGTGTTATTCGATATTCTAGTTTATGCTCTGCATTGCTCCGGAATTGCATTATCTTGGTTTGTGGATTTTGAAAAGTGTTTGGGACATTTATATGTGTCCTCAATTCAGATGGTTCATGATTTGGAGGTCCACAAGTTAATCTTTCAATTTGACAGGTAGTTCAGCATGTGTTCTTGAGGTTCGATATATTGTGATGGAGATTATAGTAAGTGTTGTTGTTGTGGTTGTTGCTATGGTGATTTACATTGCTTATGGATGTTTATAGATCAGGTCTTATCCGTGTTGATGGTCTGCATTGATTGTTGTCTGTAGTATTTATCATTTTCTTGATCCAGTGGTGTTCTTCATGTTATGCAGCATTCTTGGTGATTGTAGCATGTTACAGATGTTTGAGGCATAATTCTTGGTGATATTTCTTGTGTGTGGTATTGATTTAGGTATAGACTATGTCCTAGCCAACATTGTTTTGATCTGCATGTGTTGTTGTAGCCTGTGAGGTTATATTCTTGTCTTTTGTGTTGATGGGTTAGCTGACCTTGTAATATAGGTTGATGATTTGTATAAATATATGTAATATTCATTTGTGAGATGTATATGCATTGTATCTATGAGTGTGTGAACAAGTATTTAGATATTTTTGAAGTATGGAGAGAAGTGTGTGGCAGAGCAGATCAGACTATGCTTAACCGGAACTATAACCAGGCATGTGGAGATGCAATTTCATCAATTCATGATCCTTTGGATGTAATGCAAATGTTTTTGTAAGAGTGAGTCTTCCTCAGGGTTGTATCCCTTCCTATTTTATGATTTGAGCAGTGAGCTCTAGGCAATCTGCCTGAATACATGTGCATTCACCATTATAACATTTCACTTACTCCTAAGAGGGTATTATCTCATTATGGATAGGTTCTCACCGTGGTTTTTCCCTTAACTGGGTTTTCCACATCAAAAGTCTTGGTGTTATGTGTTTTATTGATGTGGTGTTGATTTATGCTTTCATTTTTAATAATTAGATATGTATTTAAGTTTGAGTTGTGTAGAGTTTGTGAGAAAACTAATTCACCCCCCCTCTTAGTTTGTTGCATTGTTGCCAACAATTGGTATTGGAGAGGCTCTAGGTCCTTCAGAAGAAGCTTGACTTCTTGAGGAGATCTAGGATGGCAACCTTTTCTTTTAAGAAGGATAGTCTGAGATTTGATGGAATGAATTACACTCTCTGGAAGAATTAGATAGAATGTCATTTGCAATGCATCAATAAAGACTTTTGGAAGATTACTAAGATTGTGTATAATGCTCATCAGAATGGTCCTACCACTTTGGATGAGATAAAGGAAGCTAAATTCAATATTAGAGCTAAGGAAGCATTTTTTGAGTGTCTTGTCTGATTTTGAGATGACTAATGTGATGGATTTGCAGACTACTCATGAGATATGAAAGAAGCTAGAGACTTTGTATGAAGGTGACAACCATGTGAAATTTTCTAAGTTGTAGAGCTTGAAGGGAATGTATGAGATGCTGAGAATGGGTGAAGATGAGAACATTACCTCCTTTATGCATAAAGTGAATGAGCTTTTGTTGAACATCAAATGTGCCAGTGGATTATTGGAAGAATCTAAGATTGTGGCTAAAGTTTTGAGATCCTTTCCTCTGGCTTCCAAGAACAAGGTTATTCCTATTGAAGAGATTTTGACGGTGACAGATGTGACTAGATACATGATAATTGGTAAGCTTGTTGCTTTTAAGTTGAGCGAGTTTGGTGAAGCCCCTCCTAAGTCTGAATCTGCATTCAAAGCTACTATATCCAAGAAATAGAAATATGATCTAAGAGAAAGTTCAACAAGAGTATCCAGATATGAGAAGGAGATGAGGGAGCTTGAAGCCATGGTTTCCAAAATATTGCCTAAAGGTGTCAGTAAGTATGAAGGAAATTTGCCTCTTAAATTTTTTTCATGCAATAAGATAGGACATTTTGCCTCAAGGTGTCTGGAAAGAGTTTATAAGAAGCCATTTTAAGTCCTATAAGTCTAGATATCAGCATAAGTGTTACTTTTTTGCTGATGAAGGTGTGACAGATGATGAGTCTGATAAGGGAAATTCAGGAGATGAGTGGGTGTTCATTGCTATCAAGGAAGATGATCCGGTGACTGTTGATTCTACTAGTTGCATTATTGAAGAGAAATATTTGGTTGCTAAGGTTGAAGAGAAATATGAATGGGTTACTGATAGTGGTTGCAATCATCATATGACAGGTGATAAGAGTAAGTTTGTGAGTATGAAAAAGTATGATGGTGGTGTAGTAAGATTTAGAGATGACAAAGCTAGTATAATCCATGGTAGAGGTTCTATTTCTCTTGATGGTAAGAATAAAATTGATGATGTATTGTATGTTGAAGGTCTAAAATATAATATTTTGAGTGTTAGACAAATGGTTGATAAGGGATATGATTTTCAATTCAAGAATGATAAATGTAAGATCTCGAGTAGCTCCGGAACTGAAAAGTGCATCATGTACAAAGACTAAAGGTAATATCTTTCACTTGAATGCTAGTGGTAAAATTTGGTCGACTGCTCAGGTTGATGAAAATTGGTTATGTCATAGAAGGATGTGTCATGTAAATTTTAGCTGCATATTCAAGATAAGTTCCACTCAAGTTGTAAGAGATATGCCTAAGATTGTAAAGCCTTCTAACTTGGTATGAAAGGAATGTCAATTAGAGAAGTAGACAAGAATTTCTTTCAAAATAAAATAGTATACCTCTAATGGGATATTCGATCTTGTGCATATTTATTTGTGTGGTCCCTCTAGAGTGAGAAGCTTTCAAGGTGATAGGCATTTCATGTTGTTGATTGATGACTATTCAAGGATGATGTGGGTTACTTTCTTAAGGCAGAAGTCTAAGACATTGGAGAAGTTCAAGATTTTAAAAGCTATGGTTGAGACTGAGACTGGACAGAAGCTGAAGTGTCTGAGATCTGACAGAGGTTGTGAATTTACTTCTGGTGAATTCAATTATTTTTTTGAAGAGCATGGGGTGAAGAGACAAGTATCTGCTATGTGGACCCCTTAGCAGAGTGGTGTTGTCGAGAGGAAGAACATGACAGTTTAGGAAGCTACTAGAATGATGATGATTGAAGGAAATATTTTGCATATCTATTGGAGAGAAGTTGTGAGTACTATTGTATACACTCTCAACTGAGTGCATATTAAAGGTGATACCGGTAAGAATTCCTATGAGTTATGGTTTATTCATGTACCTACAGTTAGATATTTCAAAAAAATTGGTAGTAAATACTATATCAGAAGAGATGAAGATCTAGGGAAGTTTGATGCTAGATGTGATGAAGAAATTTTTCTTGGTTATTATACCCAGAGCAAGGCCTACCGGTGTTATAATAAGACATTAAGAAAGATAGTTGAAAGTGTTAATGTGAAAGTGGATGAAGGAAATGAGTATCATCCCAGATGCTCTGGATATGATTCAAATGATCATATTGTCAGTAAAGACAAAGGAAAGCATGTGCAGACCCAAAACCAAGTTTAGATTGCTCTAAAAAAGCCCGAGAATGGAGGAGAAGCTAGTGTAGAAGAAATAGTTCAAGAGTCTAAGAATCATGAAAATCCTAAGACTATGTAAGGTTAAATCATTCAGAGAATCAGATAATAGGTGATAAGAATAAAGGTGTGACAACTAGGAGAAGAATTGTTGAAGAGTATTGCTTGATTTCTAAGATTGAACCTAAGAATGTTGATGAAGCTTGTAAAGATGAAAATTGGCTTAAAGTTATGAAGGAAGAATTGAATCAGATTGAAAAGAATAATACATGGATTTTAGTTCCTAGACCTAAGAATAAGAATGTAATTGGAACTAAATGGGTGTTTTGGAATAAATTGGATGAAAAAGGTGAAGAACTATTAGGAATAAAGAAAGACTTGTTTGTAAGGGTTATTATCAGATGGAAGGTGTTTATTTTGAGGAGACTTTTTCTCTGGTAGCTAGAATTGAAGTTGTTAGATTATTTCTTTCTTATTCTAGTTACAAAGATTTCAAAGTGTATCATATGGATGTCAAGTCAACCTTACTTAATGGTGAGGTAGAAGAAGAAGTCTACATTGAGCAACCAAATGGTTTTCAATTGATAGATAAAAAAGATATGGTTTGCAAGTTGAAGAAAGCACTGTATGGATTGAAGCAAGCTCCAAGAGCTTGGTACATAAGACTGGATAAGTATTTAATGAAGCTTGAATTCAATAAAGGTACTACTGACAATAATCTATACATCAAGACTAATAATGATAACATCTTAATTATTGAAGTTTTTGTTGATGATATTATTTTTGGTGAAAATGACGGTTTGTGCAAGAATTTTGTTGATGATATGAAGAATGAGTTTGAGATGTCTATGATTGGTGAGATGAAATTCTTTTTGGGATTGAAAGTTACTCAGTTGGATAAAGGAATCTTTATATCTCAATCTAAGTATATGAAGTAATTGTTGAAGAAGTATGGTTAAGATAATGCAAAGCCTGTTGGTACACCTATGGTGACTGGATGTAAGTTGACAAAGGATGATTATTCTCCAAAAGAAAATCAGACTAGATATAGATCTATGATTGGTGGTCTGTTGTATTTGACTCAAACTAGACTAGATTTTATGAATGTTGTGTGTCTTGTTGCTAGATTTCAAGTTGGTCCTAAGGAATCCCACGTTGTCATTGTGAAGAGAATTTTTAGATATTTGAAAGGGACAGTTGATTTTGGTTTGTGGTATCCTAGAGATGATGCTTTTACTTTGAGTGCTTTTACTGATGCTGATTGGGCAGGTGATGTTGATGACAGAAAGAGTACTAGTGGTGGTGCATTTTTCTTGGGTAAGAGATTGGATTCATGGATGAGTAAGAAGCAGAATGCTATCTCATTGTCTACTACAGAAGTTGAATACATTGTTGTTGCTAGCAACTATACTGGGGTAATTTGGATGAAGAAGATGTTGAAGGATGTCAGAGTTATTTTGATGAGCCTACTACTATATACTATGACAATTCAAGTGCTATGAATATTTCTAACAATCTGATGTTGCATTCAAAGACCAAGAATATATCAATCAAGTTTCATTTATTGAGAGAGAAGGTGGATGAAAAGGAAGTTAGATTGGAGTATGTATCTATAAAGGAACAAATTATAGATATCTTCATGAAGTCTTTGCCTAAAGATACATTTGAGTATCTCAAAAAGAAGCTAGGGTTAATTGCCCCTCCTAATGAGAACTAAGACTCATGGAGTTGCATCAGTACGATGGACTGCATAGAGATATCTTGTGATCTAGATTGATGAATGAGGCTACTACTCAGGGGGAGTAGTCAGTGTGTTGTTTAGATGCTTATATTTGTGTGTTTATCTAAGGGGGAGAGATTATCTTGTAGTATGAGAGAATAATGATTTGTATATACCTTTTGCATTGATGTCAAAGGGGGAGAAGAGCATGTGAAAAACCATATGGGGAGAGAAGCATGTGAAAAACTATTATATCCTATGCTAATATCAAGGGAGATTTTTGTGAGTTATGAGGAGATTGTTGGTTATTGATTTCTTTCTTTGCATTGATTGTTTTTCACATTCATATGTTGCCATCAATGCCAAAGGGAGAGATTGTTGGATATTGCTGAGAAGTTTGTTGGAATGTTGTCTTGTCATTGATGTCAACATATTCTTTTGTGTATTCCAGTTTTGCAAACAAATTAAATGAGTTGGTTTGGCCAGTGTGTTGCAGTTGAGATGTTGCGGTTTAATGGGTTTAGAGATAATTATCTCTAGTTGATTTAGCTAAAGTTTAAATGATCCACAATGATGATTTGATAGAGTTGTGTGATCCGGTGTTATGGTGGTTTGTGTTATTTAGTATTCTGGTTTATGGTCGACATTGCTCTGGAATTGCATTATCTTGGTTTACGGATTTGGAAAAGTGTTTGGGACGTTCATACATGTCCTCAATTCAAATGGTTCATGATTTAGAGGTCCACAAGTGAATCTTTTAGTTTGATAGTCAATTCAGTGTTTGTTATTGAGGTTCGATATATTCATGATGGAGATTCTAGTAAGTGTTGTTGTTGTGGTTATTATTATGGTGATTCACGTTGCTTGTTGATTTTTCTAGATCAGGTCCTACCCATGTTGATGCTCTGCATTGATTGTTGTGTGTGTTGTTTATCATTTTCTTGATCCAGTGGTGTTCTTCATGTTATGCAACATTCTTGGTGATTGTAGCATGTTGCGGATGTTCGAGGCGTAATTCTTAAAAGTCTTTATTGTGTGTGGTATTGACTTAGGTCCATACTATATCTTAGCCAACATTGTTTGGGTCTACATGTACTATTGTAGTGTGTGAGATTATTATTTTGTAATTTCTATTGAGGGTTGAGCTGACCTTGAAATATAGGTTGATGATTTGTATAAATATATGTAATATTAATTTGTGAGATGTATCTGCATTGTATATGTGAGTGTATGATCGAGTAAGTGTGTGAACAAGTGTTATGATCTTTCGGAAGTGTGAAGAGAATTGTGTGGAAAAGCATATCAAACTGTGCTTAACCAGAACTATAACAAGGCATATGGAGATACTATTTCATCAGTTCATGATCCTCTGAATGTAATCTGAATGTTTCTGTAAGGCAGTGAGACTTCCCCAAGTTTGTATCCCTTCTTGTTTTGTGATTTGAGCAATGAGCTCTAGGCAATTTTCCTGAATGCATGTTCATTACCCATTATAATATTTCATGTACTCCTAATAGGGTATTATCTCATTGTGGGTAGATTCCCACCGTGGTTTTTCCCTCAAAAATATACACTTCACCATATCCGATGAGGCCCGATGAGATTAGGCGGTGTATCTGACAATGTACAGTATTTTTTCTAGCAAATCATTTTTGTTGAATATTTTATGTTGCGGATCTCGAAGAAGCATTGTGGATATGTAATATACCTTATTCTAGGTTTATGGCCTTTGGTGATGATTCTTGAGTAAGTCGGAAGGTCCAGTATACAAATTTTGAGGTAGAACAATGTTCATTAGTAGTATCATGTGGAGATTCGTTGTGTGGATTGTGCAGAGTAATTTTGGTGATTGTTTGTATGTTCAAGGATGTTAAGTTGTCATATGGGAAGCCTGTGGACAATTTTTTTGGTCCATGTAATTTTTTTAGATTTGATTGAGCCGAATTGGGTAACACGTTTCAATTGTGATAAATTTGGTCATATGGCTATTCAATATAGAAATAGGATGATCAATAATGGTCCATCTTTTACTAGTCGATGTTTCAAATGAAACAAGTATGGTCACAAGTCAAATGAATGCAGAAGTATGATGAATATCTTTCCAAATAGAATAAATGTCAGATGTTATGCATGTGATATATTTGGACATGTGTTAATCAATGCAGATCGAGAAGAAAACAGATGAACTTCAAACCTATGCAAGGAAATGTTGTTTTCTATGCTTGCAACAAATCCAGTCACATTACAAATTATTGCAAAAGCACAAATGTGAATAGGAGAGGTCTGAAATAAAAGAGTAATAATGTGAAGGAAGATGAGAAGGGAAAGGTGAAAGGTGAAGAGATCATAGATCAAATGAAGAAGACATGGGTTAAGAAGAGTGATTCAGAGGCAGGAAGTGGGTCCGCACATGATTCTGGTGCTGGAACCTCATCCAGTAAATGAACTAAGGCATCTGGCCTTGGGGGAAGCAATCATGAAAATCCTATAAACCCCCTGCTTGAGATATGTGCCTGATTCCAGTAGGTTGCAGAGGTGTATGTGATTATCACAAATGTTTTTGATGGATTTCTGGAAGATTTTGAGTAGATTTGAAGATCCACGGAAGATTTTTGTGAAATGCAGAGCATCCAGAAGTATTAGGGTAAATTGCATTTATTACAGTGAAAAGTTAGGTATGCGGAAGATAAAAAGAAATTTTACCACTTCATCTCCCACTTTGTGATTGAAGAGAAGAGGTTTGGAGAGTTCTAATAGAATAATTTTCAATCACCGAAGTGTGGAAGAAGATTTATTAGGCATTCTAGCAAGAAACCCTAACCCGGTGATCAAGGTATTTATTGGTAGAACTTTTCAAGTTTAAAATTTGTGATTTCAAAAATGGTTGTATCTATTACTCTAACTCCTCTTATTGTTGATATCACTGAGAATGGATGACTGAATTTCAAACATCATTTATTTATCTCCATGGAACATGATCTGAAGAGTGCATTTTTGTGAGTTCCACATGGAATTTTGCATATTGAAGACATTAGGGTTTACACGCACTGTCCCATTGAGGAATTGGGAAGCTCACACATGTTAAATCTATACAACAATCAGTTGTTTGATAAGATTTCAATGCTTAAATTAGAATTTCATTGGTTGGAAGACAAGGTTTTTGCATTGTTTGTTAGATTTTTGATATTCTATGAACTCGCATGGATCTGGTTCATATTGAAAAAAATACATGATGAATTAATACGGTTGAACAAGCCCCACAAGATCACGAAGACTATTATTCAAGTTGTGGTAGGTCTATGTGCATCTGGAGAGCTGTCATCTTTCAAGGTTACGAAGAATGATATTGTAACAAATGCAACATGATCAAAATCTGACAAACAGACAATGACCGTCAATGACATCCTAGAGCATGACATCAGATTTGCCTCTATGGTAATCAAATATAAGGTGTATTATTCCAGCAGAGAGAATTTTGTTTCTGGTACCGCAATATATGCCGCCCATGAAATGATGAGGGAAAACAAGAAATATGACCTTTGTGAATTTCTCCAGAGTGATCTTATGAAGAATTTGAAGAAGATGAAAGAGAAAAAGAAACAACCTTTCAAGTATGGAACTCTACTTCTATGTTTGTTTTTCTACTTTATGAATGAGATTTTGAGAGTTGGGCAGGTGCCATGGGCCTTTGATAGGCCGGAAGGAGTTCAAATTAGATAATATTTCTACAATTCCGATGACTCTAAGGTCTAGAATAAAAATCTATGTGGTTATTTCAAGAATTTCCAGGAGGAAATGCATGAGAGGGAAAGAATCCCTAAGTCCATAGTTGAAAAATATCAAGACACAATCTATTTTATGGTAGATATCGATTAGTGCTTAATGGAAGTTGTGGAGCCCCAAACAGTATGGATTATGCCTATGGGATATGAGGTGGAAGAACAAATATTGTATATTTATACTCAACGCACGTTGAAAAAACTAGTGGATCCCAAGGAGGAAAGATTTGGGACTTATGTAGAAAAGAGTTTAAAGCTACATCAACAATTCAAGAAACCGGGGATACAGAAGAAAGTCTGGAAATAACCAAGGATGCAATCCAAGAGGCAAGATAGAAGAATATCCTTTTTAAGAAGCAAACTGTTAAGGTGGAGAAGAAGGCTAAATTGGAAGCATCTACTCCTAAGCCAAGGTAGTAAAGAAGTGCTCCTCCCTCCTCCAGTTCTCAAAAGTTTTCAAGAAAGCCTATGGGCAAGCCAAAACCATCAATCAAGCCATCTGATGGTGGTGAGAAGAAAAGGAAGATGGTAAAATTTGTGAATGTAGTTAATGAGGAAACTAAATCTGATGAAGCAGTCAAGGAGGTTAAAGCCAAAGCTACTAAGGCCACCAAGGTCACAAAGGAGAATCCATCTAGTGGAATTAAATCTAGTAGGAAAACCAAATCATCCAAGATTGATGATGTCATCAAGAAATATAAATTTATTGTTCAACTTCCTATGACATTAGATCAAATTGTGAATAAGGTTTCTTGAATCCTTATTAGAATGGTATGAAAATTTTGATGAAACCGGTAAAAGAACTTTAGAGAAAGCAACTATAATGTATTTGAATGTATATAGTAAAGCTCTAATTGAACTAATGTCAGTCATACCTAAGAGCTTGTATGAAATTTTGGGTGCTAGGAGACTAACAAAAAATAAGAAAGATGGGAGATTGAAAGAATATGTATTAGTTAATTTATGATTTGTGATTACTAAAGAGGAGATTGCAAGGTTACTTAAGTTCCCTAAGCATGAATTCGGGAGTAAAACCAGAGTGAATAAAATAATGATTGGAAAAGTTGATGAAGTTATTAAGGAAGCTGAGACAATTTTGATAAAAATTTTATTAGAAAACCAGTATGAAGTTAATTTGGTAAAAGGACAAGACAATACTCATCTGGAAGCTCAAAACATGTCATCTCAGGAAATTGAGCAAACAAAGGATGATACTTTTATTCCAAAAGTATTGATTGATGATTAGGGTGGATTAAATGTGTCGGGAGATGTTAGAGTTGAGGATGCATAATATAAGGGTAAAGTTGATGCAGGTGAAGTAGTTAAATAAGATGAGGTTTAGAATCCTCTGGTAGAAAAAGTGTAGGTTGAAGTAAAGCAGAAGACCATTCCAGGAGCAAGAGACATTGTAGAGCCAGTGAAGGGAAACCAAATAATTGATGATCTGAAATTTATGCAAGGTCCTATTAACCTCACTTCTTTGTTTCATATTCAAAACATTCAACTTGCATCATTTGCTCAAGAAAAGGCTAGTGAGGATATTTTGAAGTCACACAGTGAGGACAGTATGTTTCTAACCCCGACAATTAGTATTTTGGAGAAAGTAATGCCTTCATTTCAAAAGGATACTTCAGACACACCATCCAGGTAGTTGAAGAGACTAATCAACTCTATGGAGAGTCACTTTGAATCTTTTGAGGAATATGCTAAGTAGAAAGTGTGGAATGACTTTAACACTAAGAGGATCCGAACATTGCAGTAGATGATTGCAAAGGACAGAGTCACATTAGATGCCTATGTAAAGAGTATGCAAGATATATTATTTGAAGGTGGCAACTTGTACAAATCATGCCTATCTTTGAAAAGGTTCACTGAAGACATTGAGAATAAATCTAAGGAGCATGAGGATGAGCTAGCACGCATATCTCAGTTGGTTGATCCTCTGTCAATTTCCTTGAGTAGTCATAAAAATCAATTGTAATCATTGCTTGAGAAAATCAAAAGATTGAAACATGATAGGAATAGAATAATTGGAAGAGTCGAAGAACTTTAGAATTGCATTACTCCTAAGTTGGATGTTATGTTCAGTGCTCTCAAAGATACTCAAGATTCTTTGGCTAACAACGATCTCTTGAGCTAAAGACTGCAGGGCACAAGCCTACCTTTTCAATGGCCTTATAACTATATTGGAGAGTCTAAAGAAGGATTGGGATAGTCACTTGGATACATTGAATAATCCTTATGCAAACATCTTCAAATTTCTATGAGTATGTAAGGATTGTGTGTACATATGTAAACAACTTTTTTGGCTTGAATTTTTTATTTTTCGCAACCCTACCTTTTCCATTGTTGTCAAAGGGGGAGTGTAGTGGAAAATATTGAAAAATATTCTAATTAATATGAAAAATAGGTTTTAAGGACCCAAAACCTTTAACAAAGGAGCATAAGATAGTTCAGTGTAGAGCAACCAGACTAGCATTGAAACAACATACAAAAGACTGGCAAGAAGGCCAGTAAACCAAACGGACAACAAAAGAAAGGAACAACAAAGCAAAAAACCTAGATAAAAGACCTAAATAGCAGACAGTAACTACAAAGACTTAAGAAGATCAGCCACCTTAGTGACCAGCAGGTCATAGTTTGTCGAAGCAACTTTGAGTTCTTCAATTTCCTTGTTTAGCTTTTTCTCCTTCTTCTTGCCTCTGGTCCTCATTCTAGGTCCTTGCACCTCTCCCATACCTTCCATGTCAGGTTGCAGCTCTAGGGAATCCTTCTCATTCTCCATCTTGCTAATCAGAATTTTGGTGTTGTCAGCCAAGGCCTTCAGAATGTAATTATGGCTTTGTTCAACAATGCTTCTGAGGCATTTTTCAATTTTGTTGAATTTGTTCTCAGTTTCCGCCATTCTCTGGTCCATAGAATTGTCATTAGTTTTTATCTATTCTAGGGCCTTCTCCACTTGCTCAAACCTTCGGTTGAAGGTGTCTCTAATCTCTTCAGCTCTGGCAATCATTTTACTCAAGTCATCAACATAATCAGCCATAGATTTACCTTCACCAATACTGATTGTCTCTAGAATTTATACCTTGTGGCTCAGCTTCTTATTATCTTCCACAACTTTCTTGTGACTATTAATTAACTAGTTGAGGGTGTCCACAAACCCTTTCAAACCCTCAATAGGAGGATTTGAAGGGGGGATTTCCTCACCAGCATTGGCATGTTCATTATTGGGAATATCTCCACTAGTGATATGTTTGGCATTTCCACCAACCCTCTGATTGAAACCTTCCCCTGTAATATCCTCCTCCACTTTTTGGTCGATGTCAAGATCCTTTCTCTGCACTTTATCCTCCAATTCCAACTCATAATTGTCCTGCCTTTTATGTTTGTTCCTTTTCTGAATGGAAATTTTAGTTTTCTTTTTCCAAGGGGACTGGGATTCATCCTTCTCAGAGTCCTCAGAGACCTCCGAGGAGAAGGAGGAGTGAATCTGGAAGACCTTCTCTTTACTTTTTTTCTTGCCCTTAGAAGAGGACGGCTTAATGCTCACCTGTTTTCTTTTCTTACCAAGTTCATCTTCAGATTCTTCCAAACTCTCCTCTGTCTCACTTTTCGAATCACTTTCAGACTCATCACCCATAGAAAAATCAGAATCCAACCCTTCCTCCTCAGAATCAGAGATAGAGGGCTGGGTCGAGCAATTTGGTTAGCTTTTAAATGGTCATAGATTAAAACCATAAGACCTTGGTGCATGGTTGTATCTCCCTTAGGGTTCTCTCTATGGGCTTTAATAGTAGCATTCATTGAACAAATCAGGAAATAGGGTATGTTAACTTTTTCATCATACCTAAAATGGTTGAGTAGTACAAAATGATAGCCATACACTTTGGTGAATCTGCCATCGAAGGTAATGTATCGCTTAATAGAAAACAAAACCTCCCTCTAAGGCTTAACAAATGCCCTAGGAGGGTAGTAGGTATTTCTTAGCTTAACCAAACACTTCTTCTCCTTTGTTGTTTCAAGGTATCGCTCAATGGCCTCCTTGCTAAGCTTTATGTCCCTGTATAAATTGCTTCCTTCCCTATGAAGACCCATTACCTAAGCAATGAGGTCTTCATCAATGGAGATAGTTTGATCTCCCATCTTCAGGGTGCCCTTCCTCCAATTTTTGCAAAAAAAATTACTGATTTTGGCATCCCTCCCATGGAGTCTCTCCATATACTTTGTAAACCTGCCCTTCTGCAACATGCTCCAAATTTCCTCCTTTTGTTTCCACTCCTTATAGTTACTGGGCTCATAGCGACGCCTGTTACCTCCCATAATTTTGCAGTTCAAAACTAAATACTGAGAGTTGCAGAAATCTATAGGAAAGAAATTTCTCGAAGCGACCCCAAATACCTAGAAAGTGTGGGAAAAGGTGGCATTCATCTTGTCATTAATGGTTTGGAAATAATGATAAGTAGTAATAGCCCTCCAAGTAGTACTATTAATCATTATTTTATCCATTTATGATCTTTGGAGTGTCATTATATCGATCCATGAAAATGATCGATCTGACATCATTGAGGAGATCCTCTTCACCCTTCTAGGTAACCATATTATTATGAGTGACCGACACATTGGCTACCCAGTTAGCAGGGCCATTTGCTTCATGATAAATGTGGGAAATAAAAAATTTATCAAAGGTGTCGATGAGATCTCTAGCAGCCTTTATTATGTTGTTGATAGTCCATGGGGGCTTAGAAATTCCTTTAAGGCATTTAATGATATTATTAGAGTCCTCCTCAATCCATAGATAGGGACAGTTCCACCTTTTAGCTAGGAGGATACCTTGGAGAGAAGCCATAGCTTTCACCATGTGGTTAGTTTGGCTACCTATAGGAACAACAATCATTTCCTTACAAATACCATTTTCATCTCTGAGAATTGCACCACATCCTGTTGGGCCGAGATTTCCTTTGGCATCTCCGTCAAAGTTGATTTTGAGCCATCCATGAGGGGGAGAGTGCCATTTAGCTTCAAGTCTCTTGCTTTGTTTAGAATCAGTACTAACAGCACTCTTTAGATTCTAGGAGTTGAGTATGTAAGTTTCTATGGGGTTGATAGGATTGCATGGCTCTCCAATGATCCTAATGTTCTCCACAATATCCCTTTGAATTTTCTAAAAAACAATAACCTGGGTGAGAGAAGTATCCCTAAAGATGCGGTTGTTTCTTTCTTTCCAGATCTCCCACAGGATGTGAGGGAGAGAGAGTTGCCACAAAGATCTCAAAGTGGGATTAGACCAATGATAACTCCAAGAATGGAAAAAATATTGGATAGAGTTAGAAAACACCCATTCCATACAAAAATTCTTAAGAAAACTTTCCCAAATTGAAGTAGTGAAGGAACAGTGGATTGCCAAATGGTCCATAGACTCTTCCTCCTCAAGACATAAATCACACCTATTTGGGAAGATAAAACCTCTAACCTTCAGGTTGTCTAAAGTCAAAATTTTGTTTTGGAGTATGATCTAGTAGAAAATATTGATCTTTGGGATAAGAGCCTTTATCCAGGCTTTAGACCAAAAGGGTTTCTCTGATGGGGCTGGAGATAGCACTCCATACATAGAAGAAACAGTGATATTGCCTTTGGGTTCAAATTTCCAAATAAGAGTATCTTCCTCATTGTTCAACCAAGCAGAAGACAGGTGTTTTTTGAGATTGATGAGGTCAGGGTGAATACCTTCAATGTTCTTCCATTTATCACCTATCCAATACCCCTCAACCAAGGAACCAAAGACTCTTTTATATAGGGCAGCAAAAGGGGCCCAATCAGGGATTTCCATCAAAGGCTTATCAAGCAACCAGGGATCCTCCCAAAATCTAACTTTCCTACCATTACCAACTCTCCATTTTACCCCTTTGGCAATGTTGTCTTTACACTTAGATGCATGATTCCAAATGTGAGACCCGTTAATACAAAAATCAAAATTAATGAAAGAGAAAAGAGAAGAAGACAAAAGAGGATACTTGCTTCTCCAAATTTTACACCACTCACTATCAAAGTGGAACAATCTCCAAACCTTTTTAGACAAAAGAGCTTCATTTAGGGTCTGGATTCTCCTCAGACACAAACCACCTTTGATTTTCAATCTACAAACCTTTTCCCAAGCCACTAATGTCATTCTTTTCTTTTCCTCTACCCTAGACGAAAGAATCTTTTTTTGGATTTTTTCAATAGCATCAGCAAACTTAACTGGAATTCTAAAGAGGTTGAGGGAATAAATAGGAATTCTTTGAAGGAATTATTTAAGAGGTTGTAGCTTGTCAGCCTGACTTAAGAGAGAACCTTTCCAACTAGCAATCTTTCTTTGAATTTTATCCACCAAAGAACTCCAAAACGAACCAGGAGGAGCAATGCCCAGGGGGAGGCCTAGGTAGGTAGCAGGAAGATCAACAGTCTGACATTCCAGAATTCTAGTGATTCTATGTTGTCTTTGTTCAGGAGTGTTGATGAAAAAAACTTCACTTTTAACCCAGTTGATAAGCTGGCCAGAAGAAAATAAAAACTTGCAAAGGGTGTCCTTTAAGATTCTGGCTTCCAAAATGCTTGAGTCCCCTATAATGATGGTGTCATCCACAAATTGTTGGTGGGAGAAAGTATGATCTATAGAGGAGGGTTGAATACCTTTAAAAATACCTCTAGTCACCATGCTTTCCATGGAACTACCAAAATATTCAACCATAATTATGAAGAGGATAGGAGAGATGGGGTCCCCTTGCCTCAATCCTCTGGAGGCTTTAAAGAAGGAGGAGGGAGATCCGTTAACAAGAACATCAAAGGAGGCAAAGGAGATAAGTTGCTTGAAGGGGTTCACACATTTGTTAGAGAAGCCAAAAGCCAAAAGGACCTTTATGAGGAAAGACCAATCGACCCGATCATAGGCCTTAGATAGATCTAGCTTGAGAATAAAACCCTGCTTTTTAGCCATAACAAGGGAATGGATGTTCTCATGGACTGTTATGATGGAATCAAGAATTTGCCTTCCTGGCACAAAACCATTTTGCTGATAACTGATCAAAGATGGAACGACTTTCAAAAGTCTGGAGGTTAGGACCTTGGAAATTATCTTATAAAAGGAGTTGCATAAATTGATTGGCCTGAACTTATCCATGGAGTCAACACCTTGAATTTTGAGGATTAGAGAAATGAAGGTGCCATTAATTTCTTTCAGAAGATTTCTAGCCCCAAAAAATTCTTTAACCCCAGTGGAGACATCTTTCCCAACAATATCCCATAACTCTTAGAAAAAGAACATAAGGAAGCCATCAGGTCCAGGGGCTTTATTGCCTTCAAAAGAAAAGATAGCATTTCTGATCTCCAAGTTCAATGGGATGGAAGTTAAGAGAGAATTCTTCTGCTCATCAATAAGACAAGGAATGTTCTGAAGGAAGGAATTTTGAACATCATCATCCAAGCTTTGATCCCTATAGAGAAGATCAGAGAAGAAACTTTTGGCCTCATTTCTTATCTCCTCCTCCTTAACCAGCTCCACATTGTCCACCATCAGTTTTTTGATCCTATTAGCCGCTTTATGTTTGATTGTCGACATATGGAAGAATCTGGTATTCTTATCTCCTTCCCTTAGCCAAATATATCTAGACCTCTACTTCCAAAAAGCTTCTTCTTTAGCAATGATTTCATGGTATCTTTTGAGGATCTCAATTTCTTCAACGATAGTCATAGTAGAGAATCCATCCTTCAAGATTTGGACCTTTATTTTATTGAGGTCTTCCTGAATTTTTCCTTCGGCCTCAAAAATATTCCCAAAGCTGGATTTATTCCAAGTCCTTATGTTGTCTTCTATGCTTTTAAGTTTCTTCACAACTCTATACATGGCAATACCCTCAACTTGAATATTCCACCATTCCTGAATTTTATGGGTAAGATTCGGATGTAAAGTCCACATTTTTTCAAACCTAAAAGAAAAATGCCTTCTCCTATTTATGGGGTTAGAAATAAGAGTTATGGTATAGTGGTCAGACCCAACATGAATGTGAGCAGATAGAGAACAGAAGTAGTGTTTGTACCAATCATAAAAAATAAGAGCTCTGTCAAGGCAAAGTTGAATAAGGTCATTTCCAGCCCTCCTGTTAGTCCAAGTGTAATTGAAACCTTGCATCTCCACATTATTAAGAGCCTAAGTGTTTATAAAATCCATGAGGGCCAGTTTGTTATCCAACTGAGAAGGGCTTCCACCAAAATTTTCCTCCTCTCTCAATGGGGTGTTGAAGTCTCCCATGACTAGCCAGCTGAGGTTCTTGAAGTTGTCCCTTATTTCCATAAGTTTTTTCCAAAAATTGCTTATGGCTTTCAAGGTGTTAGAAGCATAAATTTTTGTGAGGACCCAAGAGGTTTCATCTTTTAAATTCTCAAATTTAATGCAATATAAATTTCTTTGTTGAATAAGAACTTGACCTCTAACACTTTTGAGATTTCAGATTATTGCAATGCCTCCAAAGGTACCTTCTGAGCTACCACCACAAATGCTCCCAGATTTAAAGAAATCCAAAGCTTCAACCTTATCTCTACTCATCTTAGTTTCTTGAATAAGAAAAATATTAGGTTTGCTATCCCTAATTATATTCCTAATAATATCATGCTTGTGGGGATTATTAAGTCCCCTAATGTTCCAAGAAACAATCTTCATGATTACTTACCAGTTCCTAACTCCTTCAGAGCCCTATGAGTCCCATCGTCTATGTTCTTGTTGGCCTCCTTATCTCTAAATTTGTGGTTTGAAGGTCATCTTGGGCATGAGGAGACATACCCTACATCAACTTGAGAAATTCTACTAGACTTTCTTAATTGGGCGGCAGAGGGAGTGGATCCTTTTTTGTTCCTGTGTTTTGGAATTTTCCATTCGGCTTCTTTCTCAGAAACCGCTTCAGGATTACTAAGGATTCTATAAATTTCCTCTTCATTACCCCATTTAGGTGATTTGGAATCATGTGAAGAGCTATTGACTATTTTAGAGGCTTGATCTAAATCCAAAAGGTTCAGACCCAATATAGCACATTTCTGGGCCTCTTGCAAATCAGAACTGATTGTGAGAGGGGAAGAGTCATCCTTTTCTTCTTGTGAGCCAGTGATCTCCCCTTCCTCAGATTATTCCATTTCTTAATATCCTTATCCTTTTGATCCTTTTCATTGGAAGCTTCCTTACTGGCCAAGGTGTCAGCAATTACCATCTGGGTATTTTCTTTAGAAAATTAATTTTGATCTATTATTTCCTCTCTTTAGATCTGCCCTCCCAAGGGGTTGTCTGCTTTCATTCATTCCTTCCTCAGAGCTTCCTAGGGGGGGAGATGATTAGAGATAGAGGCTGAGGAGACCACTTCCTTATTCTCCCCCAGGGGTCCAAAACAATTGATATCAACTAGGTCCGTTTCCTTATTTTCTAAATTTTTGACTTGCCATACCTTTTTCTCCGGAGCCTTTTTACTTTCTACTATAGTTTTGGCTTGCTTATTCTCCCCTTTGGGCTTGAGAGGACAATGTTTATCCTAGTGACTTGATTTTTTGCAGTGGAAGCAAAAAAAGGGGATGGATTTGTATTCAATCTATTGTTTCCAAGTTCCCAACTTTGACACAATATCTATTTGCTCAGGCATATCTGCATCGTGGGCGATCCCTACACAAAATCTGGCTTGAGTGAGCCTCCTTCTTGAAGCTGTGATTGGATCTATTGAGAGGATCTCACCAAAATATCTTTCTGCCCAATACTCAAGAGGCATACCTGGTAACTTAACCCAAACTAGGACTTGCACCAGAAGAGAATCACTCATATTTAGATTTAGATGCCATTTTCGGAGGACCAGAGATGTCTTTCCAACCAACCAAGGGCTACCATAGAAGATCCTTATTTTGTCTTCATCACATGAAAAAGAAAAGGTGAGAATACCTTTGGGAAGAGCCAAAACTTCAACATTACCTTTCAAAGCCCATTTCCGTTTAACATAGGCCCTAACAACCTCAATGTTTGGGCATGGTCCCATAAATTTACCCACCAGAGAGTTCGACATGATGCTTATGTTATGATCCACTACTGAGTTAGGGATAGAGATGGAAAACTTACCACCTTTTGGATTAGATATATTCTTGATAGGAGGCAGGGGATATTTCCCAGAAGGTCTAGTTCCAAAGAGGGTTGACCACTTTCTACTTTCTTGTCCACTCTCACAAACCGCTTCACATGGGCTGGACCCCCCAACTGCATTTCTAGGACTCGCATTAATCTTTGGCATATTACCATCAGCCTGTAGAATATCTGGAGGCTTGTCCTTCTCCCCCATCTGGCCAGCTCTATTGATCTAGCCGCTTCCTCCATTGGAACTAGAGTTCCCGCCTTGCAGAGAATTTGGAATTTGAATTCTACCATTGCTACCTTCTCCTCCTCCACGTGAGCTCTCCATCCTACACATGAGAAATGTTAGATTACACCAAAATGTTGAAAAATGTTGATCTTAGGGGAACTTGTTGATTCTTGGAGTTTGGTTGATAGATTTTTGTTGCAGTGTACACTATTTTGGGTTTGGTCTGACACTTAGTCATTTTTCACTAAGTGTTGCCATCAATGTCAAAGGGGGAGATTGTTGGCAAAAGACACTACATTTTTTTTTATATGTTTTTAATTTATGATCGAGTCAAATATCTAATCCATAGTTCATGATTCATTCATACCAGAAGAGAGATTGAGGTCCGGTGAGATAGAGAAATGTATCTGGTAGTGTGCAGTATTTTGGCTGGAAGATCATTTGTGTTGAATATTTTATGTTGCGGATCTTAGAAAGCATTGTGGAGGTGTAATATGCCTTATTCCAGGTTTATGGCCTCTGGTGATTATTCTTGAGTAAGTTCAAAGGTTCCGTATACAGGTTTTCAGGTAGAACAATTTTTATCAGTAGTATCATGTGAAGTTTCATTGTGGGATCATGCAGAGTAATTTTGGTGATTTTTTGTTTGTTCAAGTATGTTAAGTTGTCATATGGGAAGCATGCAGACAATTTGTTTTGGTCTGCATGATTGTTTTGGATCAGATTGAGCCGACTTGGGTAACACGTTTCATTTGTGTGTTATGCATTTTGGGTCAACATGTAAAAGACTTAATTTGATGTTGTGGATATATAAGATTGATTGATATGATCATTTTAGATATTGGTGGTTGTGTGGAAATTTTGTATGAGCGATTGTGTGCAGTTTCACATGTGTTACCAAAGGATTTGTGCTCCAAAATTTAGCAAAACAATAGAACAATATTTTATGCTTAACCGAAATCATATTTTGGTATTTGTAGATGATGTTTATGAGTTCAGACATTCCAATTATTATATGTAATCATCTATAAGGTAGTGAGCCTTTCGGGGTTGTAGACCTTATTTTAATTTGTACAGTGAGCTCTAGCCAGTGTGCCTAAATGCATGTACATTTCTCTCATGTAATATTATTATACTTCTAACAAGGTATATTAATATTGTGGATCTCAATCCCACTATGGTTTTTTCATTAACCGGGTTTCCACGTAAAAATCCTGGTGTTATATTGTTGTGGTTATTTGCTTTGTTTTTTGCACTCTAATTTTATTTATTTATATTGAGTGGTTTAAAGGATAGATTAAGAATGTCAAAATTTACAAAACACTAATTCACGCCCCCTCTCAGTGTTCCTTGATTCCAACACAATCTACTAGTCATTCAATCAATCAATCATCAATCTCCCAGTCTAAGGTCAGCACTTTGCAAAGTCTAACTTAGGTCTTTTTATCATTTGTCGATCCCCAATTAGCCTTGTTCTTGAGAAAGAATCTATCTCAAGTACTTCACCCAATTGGTCCTGATCACTTGGATTTATCCAAACCCTAATCCCTTGCCTAGTTTTTCTTAGGAACTTAGTCTATCCTAAGTAGAAGAAGGCTTGATCAAATCCTAATCTAAAGGTCTATGTTTAGCCTATCTTTGTTGTTACCTTGCTTTGTGGCCCACATCACACTTAAGTTATAATCCAAGGACTAAGATATTGATCTTGTCCTAATCTAAGGACCATCCAATCAAATCCAATTCAATCAAATTCAAATCAGTCTCAATTTCAATCAAAATTTTCTAAATCCTTATCTCCATCTCACAACATTTCATCACTTTCTTGATCAAGCCTATCCCTTCGATTTTAGGTCATCATCTTTGTTCTCAAGTTTTCTTGTGCATGGTTTTGACTCGCTCACAAAAATCAAAGATGGTTGTTGAGTTTCCCGACCCTAATCTTTATTTTGACCATGATGCCCACCTAGACACAGAATTTGTGGACCAACCTGAACACTCTCCATGATTGAAAACCTTTGTGGAAGATCCTTACAACCAGGAAATGTTAGAAAAACTTGTCAAAGTTAATCTGAGTGGGTTCCTAGTAGAGCTTATCAAACAAGGGGCACATTTTCCCCTTGACTTTGATTGATGAGTCCTTGAAACTCCTATGGAAGATGACTTCACTAACCTACCCCTTCTCAATACCATTCTTCATCCCCCACCTACAACTTCCACACCTGCAACTTCTACACCTACTAGCACTTGTAATCCTCCCATTTTTCAACCTCCTTGGTCATCCACACTTCTCTACAATTCTTCCAACTATGTCAATGCTAGCTTGCCACCCATCTGCACCATTCTCACTTCACATCCCTTAGTCATCTCTCAAGCGTGATTCTCCTACTATCAATATATTGGTGGTGTAATATCGATTATGTATAAACATATCCCAAGATCCAACTCAAGTCTACATATACCTAGTGTTCAAAATTAGTCACCCAACCTAATGAGGGAAATTCAGGACATGAAGGATCTTATCAAGAACCTTAAGGATGGTACTCACAAGAAATTATACACTTGTAAGAAAAAATTTCCATGTCCTTATGACCCCTCTATCTCAGTGGCTCCATAACCCCTAGTTTTAAAATGCCTAAAATTTGACAAATACAAAGGAAAAGGGGATCCTAGAGAACACGTGTAAGAATTATATATAGCCTGTTAAGAGTTGTCTTACAATGATCTCTACTTGTGTCAACTTTTTCCTAAGAGTCTTAGTGGACCTTCCATTGCTTGGTTCTCAACCTTACTTCATGGTTCAATCAAGTCATTCCCTGATATGTTAGAGAAGTTTGTGTCCCTTTATGAATACAACATTGAGAATGATGCCTCTATGATAGACCTATGCAGAACAAAGAAAAGGATTGGAGATACCTTCACCAAGTTTCTACAAAGGTGGCGACATCTTATTAAGAAGTTCCCATGGGATGTACTTGAATCCTACCAGATTTAGTTGTTTCAATGCAACTTTATTTCTGAGATGTCTCGCCCTTTGATTTGTTAGTGTCTTGAAACCTTTGACCAAGTCACTAAAAAGGGTCTGGCATTGGAAAGAGTACTCCTAGAGAAAGGTGTACTAAAACCTTATGAGAAAGATTCCCAAGGGTCCTCCTCATCAAATGAAAAGTCTAGGTTTTGGTCCAAGAACAAGAATATTGTCAATGATGGAGTCACTAATGCCAACTGTTGGTTCCCCATATTGTACAGGGTGGGGTTTTACACTACCATAGGGTCAGGAACCAAGTTCGGCCCTCGAATAATGCATGGAGAGGCCAAATCCAAACTGTTTTTGGGATACTCAGGGACTTGGACCAACATCTGACAAGGACTATGCTAACCCTTCTTCACTTCAGGCTCTGCGAAACTTGGGCGGGTGATCCCTTAATGCTCCTGCAATCTCCGCACCACACTTGCGGATGGCATTAAAATAAAGAAAAATTTGTTACTCCTAAAAGGGGCTTAACAAAGAGGGAGAATGCTATAGAGTGGCAAGCTCTCAGTGATCCTCAACCTACTTCAGAGCGTGAGACAACTTTTGACAAGCAATGACATATACAGAAATGAAAAGATATTCTGATATTATCGATTTATAGCAAGTTGTCGATGAAATATGAGTAGATAACTATTACTGGAAATTACTAAAGCCATGACCAATGCCTTATCTATTGGGAAACTAAAATTATAAAACATAATTTGAAATATAACAAAATAGAACATTAATCTAACAACTAGAGATCTTAAGATAACATTACCTTACAATGCATCTCATCTATCGATCCCAACCCAAAATACTTATCAGAATCCAGGTATAAGCCCCATCAGTCTATGGATCCTATCCAAGAAATTTAATCAATCCCTTATATCAGGGGATAATATAGAAAACACATACATCACAAAAATGCAACGAACGAGAAAAACCCTTGATCTTACTCATTCAAAACATATCAAAGTTACACACTGGAGAAAATGAATTTGAACTATTCTTGCATTCATTTAATAAGTTGTTTTCTGTTACAAATTATCTTACATATAACTCCTTCAAGAACCTGAAACAAAACAAGACACAAGACCCATTTCATTTTTGCTGCAAATTCCTATTACAACCTACTCATTTCACCTAGACTCACTATACATGACCAAGGGTTTGGATCCAAAACTTGTACCCCAAATTTCTTGACCCTTGTCTCATGGCCCTGAATTCCCTTTTATAGAAACAAGGGAGAAAACAAGATTCAGGCCAGAGGAGACACCTGTCACAAGCTCATAAGACCGCTTGTAACTTTGTTACAGAAATATTCCTCATAGTCTCCCAAAAGATTGTCCATGTTGGGCATTCATGATAAAGTAGAACCAAAATTCTTAACTACATTTTGGTAGAAACAAAACCTTTTAAGTCATGGCATTATCACTACAGATGCTTCCAAATGGACCGTGAGATGCATCATCTTTGTTCTGCAAAGCATTTCCCTTTGGGAAGGGAAATTAGATCCTGACAAGAAGTAAAGTCACCCCTAAACTAGAGGAGGAGCTTCAACCTTCATGCCCAGGATCTGAATAAAATAGAAAGACTAGCTCACAAAGGAACATAAAGTGAAGGGAAGGCATTGTAGCTTCCATGCCCATGCTAAGATGATCTGTTGTCGCCCCAATCCTAACCTTGTTCTACTCCTTTTCCTCTATAAGGCTCCTTCTTTAAACCTCTGCCAATGAGTGATAGAGGAGAGATGGAGGATGAGTCTTGCAGGGCTTATTCTAATAAGAAACTAATTTTAAGCCTCCATCGACTATCCTCCCCATTTTCAAGACTCCAATGAATATAAGCATACTCACTCCCAAAGGAATTCCATTTGGTATCACAGAGCTTAGTGTAACTTCTAGCACGATACTGCTCAAAAATCATTTTCACCATTTCAAAACCTTCTGAGAAGATAATGAATTTTCTTGTTCTTTCTACCTATTGAAGACACCACCTAGATGTATTTATAATGAAAATACCTTTCTTGGTAGTGTTCATGCATGGGAAAAAATCATCATTCCAATGTTTTTCTACTCATCCTGCCAATAAATGGATTCAAAAAATCATATCCATTGAATCAAAACATCGTCAGACTCAAACTGCCAATTCACTGCCCTTCTGACCAAGTTCACCTTACGTGAACGATTTTGTTCCTAATTTTTTGATTTCTTTACTTGAGAATTTATACCTCAGAATCTCCCTTTTTTGGATATTGAGTCCTTATCTTTTGAAAGTTTCTTGGTAACAATTTTCTTGATTTTCTGCCTTACTGTATGCATCCTATGATTTTATTGATAGGTCCTTTATCACTTCGTTTCCACCTCATAAATCATCCTTATCCCCTTGATCCTTCTGAATATCTCAATTTCTTTTATTGGTTGCAATGAAAACTTGTTGATATTGCCATCTTTGTCCACTAATACGACTCCACCCAACAAACAACTCCTAAATCATCCTTTTGAGAATCAGTCGGCATCCGTGTGCCTCAACACGTCTTTTCTTATTCCATGTCAATAAGCTTATCTTCTTTTGTCTTCAATTTTCTCATGTGAATAACAATGAAATAGTCCAAATCACCCCCCTTGAAAAACTCTCTATTTCCACTCTAGATCTATCTAGCATGGCACATCGTGCGATCATCGTCGGTCAAAATTGATATTGACCTTCCAACATAGCAAGATGGGTCCACAAAAGTCTAATCATGCATCGTCCAGTCATCTTCCAGCTCAATTATGTTAGCGGCCCCAACTTTGCACTTTCCCGATCTGCCCAGGACACGTGACATGATCTCATGATGTCATTGTCCTTAACTTCCCTGTATCTCCCTTCATGGGACTGTGAGGGTCATATGATCTGCTCGTTTATTACATACAGTTTTACAAAGTCCACCCAAAACTCATCGCTAACCTTCAAGCATCTTCCTACTTGAGTTAAAACACCACCATCCATTTGATGCATGTGCAAAATCATGCAACCTTTAGTTTCTCGGTATTTAAACATGGAAATATAAGCCGAAACATTAAGGCCGGACTTAGGGAAAATAAATGCCTGCAGAAATATTTAAAAGAGGCCCGACCATAGTGAAAAAGATGTAAGGTCTAGGAAAAATTAAAAGGTCGGGAAAAGAAATAATGCCTAGGGAAAGGAACATGGTCCCTTCGATGATGGAAAAGACCCTCAAGTTTAAGTAAAAAGGTAATGAAGAAACATAACAGGCTTTAGGTTTAAAACAAAAGGCTCACCTGGGAACACATAAACCTAGAAACCATAAACCTTCAAGGTAAAAATAGAGAGAAAGATTAATTCAAAATAACAAAACATTGTCAAGGACACCAAATTTTGCATAGTCATTTTCAGGACTATCACCAACTGTGTCCAAACTATGACTATTTCAACCAAGCCTACCACCACCACCAATAATCAAACCAACAACTAATCCAACTCACAAAACCAATCCAAAACCTACAACAACATCTTCAATCCTAGTCGATCCACTTGCCCTAACAACCAATCACATCACGAGTACAATTCGCTTGTTGAACCTATATAGGTCATCTTCCAAAATCTTGTCAAGGCCGGCACTATTTTCTTCCTGATGACTTGTCTGTATGAGGATAATCAACCAAAACCTAGATGGTACAATGAGAATGAAAATTGTGAATGCCATCATGTTTAGGGTCATGATGCATGAAAGTCTATGAAACTTACAAATTGTATTCAAGGTCTGATTGACAAGGATGATGTCAAAGTTGCAGTGGCTAAGCCCAACAATTCCAATGACAAACTTAAATGTATCAGGACCCTTTTATTAAGCATGGTAAGGATAAAATCTCATAATCTCATGAGGTCCACTATGACTACACCAATCATATCACCGGATTTGACTCCTTGGTAGGTTGCATTGAACCTATTGATACACATGTTAACACTATTACCATCCATGGAGCTAACCCCACATTGACACCTCACCAACCAAGAGTTATCATTTAGGGAGCCCTACCTCCACAACAATCCAATATACCCACTCAAGCCAAGATAGTTATCCAGGGTGCTTCACCCTCCACATCATTTCCCTAAAATGATTATAATGTCACCACCCACCAAGGGATAGTAACTATCAAAGGAGCTCCTCCTCATCCTCCTCCTCCTCCTCCATAAGCTTCTACATCATCCACCAACCATTACAATATCATTGACCATCTTGGCAAGATGTCTGCATAGATCTCCATCCTTGACCTTCTCAAGACCTCACCTATACATAAAGAGATCCTTGAGTAGGCCCTTTTGGAATCTCATGTTCCAAACAACATAAACACTACCCAGTTTCAAGCCTTGATAGGCAATCTCCTTGCCTAGAATCATCTAGTATTCACCTCCAAAGATGCTCCATCCATTGACCCATCACATGATAAACCCCTCCACATAAAATTCATTGTCCATAAACACAAAATAAAGAAAGTCCTTATAGATGATGGATCTAGACTGAATCTTTGTACATATAAATTGATCAAACAATTGGGTATTTTTGAAGACTTGGTTGATACATCTAGTAAAATTACAATAAAAGCATATGATGATGTAGAAAGGGTCTCCAAAGGCACTATCACTTTAAATCTTCAAGTGGGCCCTGCAACGATAGAAACTACTTGTCAAGTTATAGACCTTGATCTCCTCTAAAACATCCTCCTTGGTCATCCATGGATTCATTCCATTCAATCCATTCCATCCACTTACCATCAATGCCTTAAGTTTCCTTACAATGGTAGAGAAATCACCATCCTGGCTGATCCACAACCTTTTCAGCAATACAAACTCCATGAAGGAAAACATCCCTATCATTGTCCACTGAGCACACATACTTTTCTACCACCAGTTGATCCTTCCAATGTTGCATCCACCTCTACCCAACCCAAGATCAAGGTCGATTTGTTATGGTTTTATTATTTATGATTATATTTGTCTAACCATACATGTAATGACTTAATTGAAGTGTTGTGTATTCTAGATACAGATCCTTATTCCACAAACTTCAACTCCAAAAGTCATGTATGATGGTCTCTTTATACAGTCCTCTACTTCTCTTGCAAGTGAAATCGAAGAGGATGATGTTCTCAAATCGCTTTTCAAAGAAGATAGTGCAAATAAAGAAATACAACATTGTGAGGTTTCCCCGACACAATATGGTCCAAGCTATAAGATGCTTCAATGCATGGGATATTAAGGTACTGGTCCTCTAGGCAAATGTCAAAAAGGTATTGTTAAACCTATTCAGTTACAAACTAAGTCTACCAAGGATAAAGTTGGACAGGATATGATCCAAGAAAGTCATCAGATCAAAAGAACACGTCCCACCATCAATGTAAGTGGAAGAACAAGGTACTACCTTTAACAACATAAGAAATTAATACTAAATAAACTAAGGAAGGGTGTGACGATGAACAAAAAGAATTGCCCACCTAGAGAGAGGAAACAAATGGTAATCAAGTTCCAGTTATATTAGCTATAATACCACAGAAAGTAGAAGTCCTAGTGGATATGAGAGACGAAGTATACAGAATCAGAGAATTGTTTGCACCGTTGAACATTTCGGTCACATATACTAGCAGACAACAAGTAGATGATTCAGAAACTAATTCAAATCAGTATGAATGGGGTCCTGATGATCTCTTAGATACCTCTACTATAGAAACCCCTGAAGATTCCAGTGATATCACAGATGATGCACAAGAGCTGATACGCCTAAAATGCAAAAGGAAATGGAAGAAATCAGACTAAAGAGACAAGAAGACTATGAACAATAGTTGGAGGAAGAAAGGACACAAGCAATTTCTTCACCTACTAACTCTCCTTCTAATGAGATAAGACAAATCAGGTATGGAACTACAAAAGAAGAATTAGAAGCTACAGAAATAGAACCAGTCATCAGTCCAGAGGAAGCTAAATGGAATAAATGATAGGGATTAACAGATCCATCAAGGTTATGTCCACAAGTGTGTCAAATACAAGTACTCAATGAACCAAATCATGAAGGAACTTGCAGCAACAAAGATGTGGGTGTTGATACTATATATACTTTTACTAAGCCACTTGAAGACGAGTCAAAAAATTCATCTTATGACTCTGATAACTCAGATAGGAGCTCTATTTATAACAACAATTATTCAACAACACATTATGACTACTCTATCATGAATGTTGAGATGTTGTCCACTGACCCTGTTACTATCACACCATGGTATGTAGTCCAGTCTGAAGTAGGTGACGACGCTAGAAGTAGGTCGCTTGGGTTAGGTCCACTACATACTAACATGAATTTTGATAATCATGTCGTGACTCTTCCTGGTCTTGAGACACATGCGCAAGGTAGTCTTCTGGAACTCGACTGGTCCGTCTGAAGCCATGATGATAGTATTGTGAACTCCCTTGAGTCTATTCCAACCTTATCCTTAATACATCCTGAACTGATCGATTGTACTCTTTATAACCAACCCTTGAATGTACCTACTTTTTCCAATGACTATACGTTAGCCTATTATCTCAATGCAGTTGAATCCATGAACTCTTCCACCAATGAACAGAGTGAAAATAGGACTGAAACACATACCAAGTATCTTAGTCACAAAAATAAGAAAAATAAAAATAAAAGATCTGATGGTGAAAACCATGTTCTGGCAGTGTCAGAATCTAAAAAAGACAAAATAAAGGATGTACCTAAGGGTGAAAACCTCTCTGAGGTGCCTAAAGGTGAGATACTTGATATACTACCAAGTCATTTCCAGGAGAGATCTTCCATATTGATCGAGTCGACTCAGCTAGTGAACATTGGGAGTCAAGAGACACCACACATCATTCATTTAGCTCAATCACTATCAGCAAAAGACTTAAAAGATTTCAGCAACCTTTTTTTAGAAAAAAAGATCAACTTTGCATGGACATACTCAGATATGCCAGGACTAGATCCTGATCTCATCATGCATCATCTATCTATTACACCAGGAGTTAAACCAGTCAAGAAAAAACTCCGTAAGATGCATCCTCATGTGGCACTGCTAGTCAAAGTTGAACTAGAGAAATTGCTAAAAGCTGGATTTATCAAAGCTATAGACTATGTAGAATGGATATTAAATATAGTACCTGTATCAAAGGCAGACATATCTGTTAGAGTTTGCACAGACTTCAGAGATCTCAACAAAGCATGTCTGAAAGATGATTTTCCATTGCCCAACATTGACATGATAGTAGATATGACTGTTGGATATGAGATGTATTCATTAATGGATGGATTCTCTGGTTACAATCAGATCAAGATAGCACCCGAAGATCAAGAAAAGATAGCTTTCACGTGTGCATGGGGAACCTTCTGTTGGAATATTATGTTGTTTGGGCTAAAGAATGTGGGAGCTACTTACCAAAGAGCAGTAACCACTATCTTCCATGATATGATGCATAAAAACATGGAAGATTATGTTGATGACACCCTGGTAAAGACTATGAAGAGATCTACGCATATTCAAGAACTAGGCCTCATACTAGATAGAATGGAAAGATTCAAGATCCAATTAAATCCTAAAAAGTGTGCATTTGAAGTAACATTAGGAAAATTGCTTGGTTACATAATTTAAAAAAAAGGAATTGAGGTTGACCCAGAAAAGGTCCAAGCTATAATGGAAATGCCTCCGCCCAAGAATATCAGTCAAATGAGAAGTTTACAAGGCCATCTTCAATCAATAAGGCATTTTATATCTCAGCTAGCAGACAAAGCTCAACCCTTCACAAAGGTATTAAGGAAAGGAGTTCAATACAATTGGGATAAATATTGTGAACAAAATTTACAACAAATCAAAGAATATCTTTCTAATCCACCCATATTAATGCCACCGATTCAAGGTAAGCCACTAAACCTATACATATCAACTACAGATACTTCATTGGGGGCACTTCTGGCACAACAGGATGACATTAAAAAGGAATGAGCTATCTATTACATCAGCAGAACATTAGTGTCGTATGAAATGAACTACACTATAATAGAGAAAGCATGCTTGGCATTGGTCTTTGCATCACAAAAATTAAGGCACTATATGTTGGCACACTCTATTAAGTTGGTAGCTAAGATTGATCCACTCAAATATCTTCTCAGTAAATAAATGCTTACAGGAAGGCTAGCCAAATGGGTCATGGTTCTTATGGAATTTGATATTGAATATGTGGACTGTAAGGCCATCAAAAGATAGGTTATTGCCGACCAACTTGCTAATTTTCCACTTGAAGACAGTCAACCTCTACATATAGAATTCCTAGATGAATCAATCCCTTACTGAACAATCATGGAAGATGTTCTTTGATGGGTCTTTCACTCAACATGGTTCTAGTGCCAAAATACTTTTTATTACTCCCCAAAAATATTCAATTCTGAAAGCTTACAAGATTCTCTTACCTTGCACAAACAACATTGCAAAATATGAAGCTTTGGTAAACAGGATCAAGTTGGCCATTGAGTGGAAGATTGTTGAATTACACATCTATGGAGATTCTCAACTCATTATCAACCAAATCAATTACCTATATCAGACAAGAGATGAGAAACTGATGCCTTATAAGAGAATGGTGGATGATCTCAAGAAATACTTTACCTTTGTATCATTTCAACAGATCCCTAGAACTACAAATAGAGTAGCGGATGCAATGGCCACTTTGGCATCTATACCACAACTACAAGAATCTAATTTTTGCTTTGAATTCCTGGTGGAAGAGTTACATTATCCTGCCTATGATTCTCCTGAGTCCCAGATGATCTATTCTATTATTGGACACGACTCATCTCATTATAGCCACATTTACTCTTACCTACGTGACCAAGTTGTCCCTGCTAATCTTTCCCAAAATGAAAAAAGGAACCTAATCTGAAATGCGTCATGGTACGTCATCATTGCTAATGACCTATTCAAGTGAGGTTTAGATAATACTTTTCTTAGATGTCTAGAAACTGAGGAGTCCCAATGCGCATTATTTGAGGTTCATGAAGGTGTTTGTGGATCCCATTCAAATAGTCTAACTTTAGCATGAAAACTACTAAGGGTTGGCTACTACTGGCCAGACATGGAGAAAGAAGCTATAAAATTTGCTAAAACTTGTGAAAAGTGCCAACTACATGGGCACCTTATCCATGCTCCAGCAAGGGATCTCATACCCTTCATGACACACTGGCCCTTTCAACAGTGGGCATTTGATCTAATTGGCCAAATATATCCTGCATCGTCTAATGGACACAAATTTATTATCACTACCACTGAGTACTTCACTAAGTGGGTAGAAGCAGTTCCGCTCATCAAAGCAACTGGCAAACAAGTATCTCTATTTATTCTTAAATATATCATCTGCAGGTATGGTATACCTTCATCCATTATAACTAACAATGGAGGACAGTTCAAGAACAAAGATCTAGATGAAATCTGTAAGAAATTCAAAATAAAACAACACTAGTCATCAATATATTACCCTCAAGGTAATGGACAAGCAAAGGCATCTAACAAAAACCTACTGACTATCTTGCATAGAACAGTGAACAAATCTAGGAAGGATTGGCATCTGCAGCTCAATCCTGCATTGTGGGCTTATAGAACAAGTATCAGAACACCTACTGGGGCTACACCTTTTTCTTTGGTGTGTGGGTCTAAAGCAGTATTACCTATTGAGGTGGAAATACCATCTCTAAGAGTTTTTTTGCAAGGTCTTGTTACAGATGAAGAATATAGAATATCTAGATTGCAAGAGCTCAAATTGTTGGATGAGCGTCGACAAGAGGCGTTTGATCATCTCAGAGTGTATCAAAAGAGAATGAATAGAGGATATAACAAAAAGGTTCGACACCAAGAATTTCAGGTTGGTGACCTAGTTCTAAGAGAAAATCCTAAAAAATCAACAGTTTCGAGACAACAAAGGGAAGTTCAAACCCAACTAGTTGGGTCCCTATATTGTTACTGCAACTTTTGGCTCTGGTGCCTATCAGCTCTCAACATTGGAAGGAGAATAGCTCTGCAAACTAATCAACACCATCCATTTGAAGAAAGTTTTCACTTAAATATTCTCTGCTCCAACAGCCTATATAGCTAAAAAGTCCTGAAAAAAATCCTAAAAATCAGAAAAAGTCCTGAAGAAATCATAAAAATCAAAAAAAGTCCTGAAAAAATCCTAAAAATCAGAAAAAGTCCTGAAGAAATCATAAAAATCAGAAAAAGTCCTGAAGAAATTCAAAAAAAAAAAAAAGGGAAAAAGAGAGAAAATGCCTTGGTGAAAACCGAGTAAACAGGCACCTTGGTAAAAAAAAAAAAAAATGAATCTCTGCCAAGCAGGTGAAAAACTGGTAAACAGGCACCTCTTGTACTCAAGTGCTCCATCTATCAACACAACATTAGCATTCCCGCTTTCCTGCATATTTGCTTTCGCTTGTACATATTTCAGTCACTTTTGTGACATCCTGGTTCGTTGGAACCCTCATCGCTTGAAACCGATCAATGTCCTAGTCTTAGGTAATCGATAAGAGCACATTACATGTCCTAAGCAGTATCAACCAAGTCAACATTACGTCGGTGAAACCTGGTCATCCACTCCGAGTCAATTACCTATCTCATGACTACTGAAGAGTTTTATCACTGAGTTAACAAGCAAAACAACAAAACTGAAAACAATCACTAAACAGTTTGAGCTATGCATGGAAATTTTCTTTATGTGATGTCTTTTATATTGGTTTTCAATTATTGTCCCTCTGAGTAACTCGAGGAAGTCTATGTTGGCATTTTTGTGGTTTATGTTGTGATTGTCATTGATGGACACACACTTGTATTGAGATCCCCTTTATATGTATGAGTTTATGCTCAACCGGTATTTGTTCCAACCGGTATGTTGTATACTAGTCTCTAGACTAGTGGCGATTTTGCAGAATGTATTTCCCGGTCTGAAGCGGCATGTCAACCCCAAGCAGTTCACAGATCACAAGTGGTATGAGGGAGAAAAGCGGCACAACACATTCTTACCAGTCTTCATTTTTGTCAAACCGGCAACTAGTATTTTGTATAAACTGGTAATACTCTGTGATGAGTTACCAACCGACATTTTGTGATGAGTTACCAATCCACCGATTGTTTGACAGTGCCGACACATCGACGGTGATTCTTGTGTCATGTTACTGAGTATGTCTAGATTCATTGAACCTAGGAAATTGTAAAGAAATCCTATTAGACCGACATGAAATTAGATTCCTTTAAAAGGACATCATGTCTAGGGTTGTTGAGTTGTTGAAGAGGCTGCGAAAAGGGTTAATGTTGAGCTAGGGTTTAAGGTGGATGTTGAGTTGTTGGAAGAGTGATCTTATCTGAGAAGATCGAGTTGTAACTGAGAGAGAGATAGAGAAGACTGAAGTAATGCTGGAATGCATTAGCTGTGAGCAATGTTGGATCTAACCAAGCAGTTTGTGCTATTAGATAGATCAAACACTTGTTGATTATTCACATCTTTAACAAGTTTGTAGCCCCTAACCGGGTAGGCCTCAAAGCCTTTGTAAAATCCTCTAACAAGGTGGTTCACACATGTGAATCTAAAATCCTCTAACAAGGTAGTCTTTAATTAGACTTATCTCCTAACAGAGATTGAGATTCCTAACAGGATCTGTTCTGGTGAAGAACATTGTAAGACCTTAACTGGTCTGACCTTAACCGGTCTAGTTTCTATTCTGCAGATAGTGACTTGTGAGTTCCATCTCACCATGGTTTTTTCCCAGTTGGGTTTCCACGTCAAATATCTTGTGTTATGGTTGTATTGCTTTTGTGGGTGAATGTTTTATTCGCATTTTGGTTTGCATGTGTGGTAACCAGTTTGACTGTCAGACTTCTTTACCGGTTTATCTTTAGACTGTGTAAGTGTTTTAGTGCAAATATTTTTGGCATACTAATTCAACCCCCCCCCTCTTAATATTCATCAATTGGTATCAGAGCCAACCTTTCTATAAGTTTAACCACTTGGAAAGAGATATGGGGGAATACACCTTGAAGGAACTTACTCAATGGCTCACTAAGTCTGAGCAAGCCTATGATAATCTTATGGTCAAATACAAGGCATCTCAAGCAAAAAGAAGAGAACATGCAAAGAGGCTGATGGAACTATCTGAAAGTAGTTCTGAAGATGAAGCTAACATGGAAGCTATGATTGCTGAAGTGAATAAGCTAAATGATTCAAACTCCAATCTAAGAAAGGAGTTGGAAGGACTGACTATTCGGTTTAGTCAAGAGCTTGAGAACCGGAGAAAAGATGAAGATCTGGTAAAAGACAGAGATCATGAGATCTCCAAGTTGAAACATGAGATTAGTGCACTAACTGCTCGCCTTCATGAGAGTAGAATGGAAAAAGAAGACATGCAAGGAGAACTGAACATTGTCATCTCTGAAAATGCAAGTCTTATGGAGACAAACACTGCTATTTCCAAAGAACTCTTTGAGTCAAAGGAAATACTTGCTAAGTTTGGCAAAAGTACAGTCAAGCTAGAGCAAAAGCTTGAGTCATCTAGACCGGCAAAGAATACCAATGGTCTTGGTTTTTCTGGACATGAGGAAGGAGAATCCTTAGGAAAAAATGTTGAAGCATCAAAGAAGCAACTGGAACTCAAAGGAAAAGGTAAGCAAAAATTCAAACCTATTTGCTTTAACTGTCTTAAAGAAGGACACACTGCCAATGTATGTAGGAGCAAAGCCTACAATAATTTTCCTTATTTTATCAACAATGTACCTAGATTCAATAAGTTCAATGGTCATTGTTATGCATGCAACAAGTTTGGGCATAGAGCATTTGAATATAGGTCTGTAGTAGATAACACTGAAAGATATCCTTAGAGGACCCAAGGAACTGGTCCTGAATCTTTTATGAACCCCAACCACAACCGGTTTAATGACTTCAATCATCAGCCAAGAAGTGGTGGTCATCAAACGGCAAGTGGATGGAGAGAAAGTTGTATGATCTATCATGGTCATGGTCACACTACTGCAATATGCAGAAGGAAGAATGGAAACATGTACAATGGACCTTGGAGAGCACCTGGACTTGTTTGCTATCACTGTAAAAAACTGGGTCACATTGCAAGATTTTGTAGAAGTAGAAAAAGTATATCTAATGATATACCAGTCACTCAAGAAGGAGAAATCGATGTTGAAAAAGTTCAAGGGGACATGAAGAAAACATGGAGGAAGAAACCAATAACGTCGGAAGAGGAACCAGTTTCTGCACCTAGTGTGGAAATATCAGAACTGGTAAACTAAGCCTTAAAGGCTTAGGGGGAGCAAACAGTGAAATGCTTTCGAACCCCCGGTTGACACCGGTAAAAGACCTTAACCGGTATGTGATACCTATCGCTTGGCAGAAGACCAAAAATGGTAAAAAGGCAAATTAGGGTTTACGCCCTAATAGAGGAGCATTAATGATGGTAGGTGAGAGACATGTATAAATGCATTTTTCAAATCATTTCTCACTATCTATTTTTGAGTGAAGCAAAGTTTTCAAGTGCAAAGCGAAGAAAAGGCGATTGAGCTTAGATTTCAAGAAATTGAATAACCTTGAAAGAGATTCAAATCCAGTTTGCAAGCGGTAGTAGAGAACACAAAGTGGTGATTTGGCATCGGACAAAGAGTGAAGTGAAGCAGAATCAGGAAGCCCTAAATTCACATTTGAAAGGTATTTTTCATGTTCTTGAAATACTCTTCAATGGCTTCTGCATCTCATACCAGTTCGAGTACATCAATTGAGTCAGAAAGTTTTATTCAGAGGAAGTCTAAATATAATGCTTTGTCACAAGTTCCAGCTGGAGTCATAGTTGAAGAAGGAATTTCTGATTATATTGATTGCAAAATAGAAGACCTGGGGTCTTTGGCTATTCACACTTAGTTAGGTCTATTTTGTGGCAAGGACAAAAAGATCAAACCAGAGTTCAGTATCTTAGAGAAGAAGAAACTCCATAATGCAGTATATTTTCTAGAAGACTTCACAAAGGATCACATCAGGATCATCTTGAGTAGAGTCCATGGTGACAAGATGTACCTGGAGAGAACGCATGATATCACGCCTGAGGCAATTCATGTAGTCACTGGTTTCTGCAACACAGGGGAAGTGCCAGCCCTGAGAACGGTAAGCAAAACAGAAATGACCAAGCTCACCGATTCGACAAGTGATTCATGAGGTATGACAGTTAATCCTATCAAGGATGAACTAGTGAAATATGTCTGCATGGTGATAGGCTACAGAACATTCTCAGCCAGTAGAATTAATTTTGTATATGCTGTAGTGGTAAATGTTGCTTATCAGATGATTAAATAGGATAAATCATTTGACCTATGCACCGGTATGCAAAGGCAACTCCTATTAAATCTTAAGGCAATCAAACAAGACAATTCACTAAGGTTTAAGTTTGGACAACTACTGGTAGGGTTGTTCTTTTATTTCCAAGGCTACTTTCCGGGTGTAGGAGATGTCCAGTGGTCCCCTGACAAACCGATAACCAAGCAGATAAAGGAAAGTGTGCAAGCCATTGGAACTGGCTACCCTGAGGTACTGAACAAATATTTTGATGAGTTTAGAAGAAAGATGAGTCAGATGGTACGAATCTCAGGTGACATAGTGAAGAAATATGAAGATGACATCTGTTTCACTATTCAAGTGGACAAATGTCTAATGGAGGCTGTTGAGCCTAGAATGGAGGAAGTGGAGCCTATGGGCTATGAAGTCATGTTTGACATGCTGGAAGGGTATGATTTAACCCTTATTGCCTCACCTCTTGATCCAAAGGCTAAGAGAACTAGAACCTACTTGGAGAGGATCGCACCGGTTGAAGAACCATCAGTGAAGAAGGGAAAAGAACCGGTAGCTAAGAAAGCTAAGGCAGTGCCTACAACATCAGCACCAACTACCACTGCAACTCCAAGAGTGACCAAGCGGTCACCAGCAAAGAAGAAACTAGAGGTAACACCAGCAAAAGTCTTCAAAAGGAAGAGGAAGACTAAGGCAAATGAACCGGACTCCGAAGAAACCAAGTCTGATGAACAGCCCAAGAAGGCTAGACAGACCAAGAAGATGAAGAAGAATGAACTAGCAACATCCGCACTAGTAAATATAGATATCTCCTCTTACAAACCTTTGACACATTGTCAAAGAACAGTAAAGAATATTAGGAGAAAGTTACTTCATGATTTAATAGATTATTATGATGAATTCAATAGTGAGGAAAAAGATGAAGTACTACAGGAAATCATTCTTTATTTATGTAAAAATGACCGGTCAACATCAGAGATTAAATCTCAGACACCAGATTCATTATTTAAAGCATTGAACAATAAATGTCACATTGCCATTGAAAAGGAACATGAGATTAGGGAGAAATTTTTTGCACAGTACTTCCCCGAACTCTCAAATTCAGAATTATTTGATGTATTGGATCAAAATAAAGGTCTCTTCTTCACAAGGAGAAGAAGACTCTAGTTGTTGGAGGGGAGAGTTAATGATGTAGAAAAGGATACACATCAACACATGGCCCATGGTATCAGCTCTCACAAAGCTTGAATGGCCAACCTCCAAGCGGAAAAGGAACTGGTTATTTCCAAACCGGATGAGGTTTTTGATGAGGAAGGAAACCTGGTGGAGGAACCAATCGACACCATAGATGTCGATGCCCTAGATATAGAAGATGTCACTCAGGACATACCTTCTGAGGGAACTGAACAAGGGCAACAGGCCGATCAGGGTGGTGAATAAGTTGTGGACACACAGCAAGCGGCAAAAGATCAGGAAGAGAAAAAGAAGAAGGATGAAGATGAAAAATAGAAGAGAAAAGAGGAAGAGGAGAAAAGAATAGATGAAGAGAAGAAGAAGAAAGAAGAAGAAAGGAAGAAGAAAGAAGAAGAGGACAAGGAAGAAAAGAAGAAGAAGGAAGAAGAAGAAATGAGGAAGAAGGAAGAGGAAGAAAAGAAGAAGGAAGAAGAGGAGAAGAAGAAGAAGGAAGAGGAAGAGAAGAAGAAAAAGGAAGAGGAAGAGAAGAAGAAGAGGGAAGAAGAAGAAAAGGAAGAGTAGAAGAGGAGAGCAAAGGAGAAGAAAAAGGTAGAGGAAGACAAGGAAGAAGAGAAGAGAAAAGAAGTGGAAAAGAAGAATGCTAAAGAAGCCAAGGAACGTGAAGCGCCAAAAAGCTCTTAGGTGGAGACTCTGAAGGCAACCGGAAGTCAACCATCACTGGTTGATCTCTCTATTCCTATCAATCTCCAATCTACAAGTGAGTCGGAGCTTATGCAGAGCATCAAGGTTGCTCAAGAGTGCCTTGAGATCATTTGTAGGAAAAAGGAACATGACATCATTCAAGCAGCTGTAGACACTCTTACCGGTTTAATCCCCGGTACTAATCTTCCTGACACTGATTCATCACTAGCACAACTTAAACTTCTGTGTACTATAGTGGATGATCAGGTGCAGAGTCTAGAAGAAGCAGCAGAGGCTAATGTAAAGAAAGAGCACCAAAAGGCTCTTAATGTTTCTCTAGTAAAGAAATTAAATGAGCTTAGGACTGAACTGCTAAAGGATCAAAAGGACATAAGGAGTGCCTTGGATGAGGGAAACTTACTACTCAGCAAAATCTATCAACCTCATCTGTTCTGTGATGATGTACTAGCCAAGAAGCAACAGCTTCAAATGGACTTACAATCCTACTTGAGCACATTCAAGACTCCTTACAACTCCTTTGCAGCATATGGGCAAACCGTTCACCGGTTCCAGATCCAGTCAGCCAAGATGGAGCAAGAGATCAGCACAAGGTCTAGGGATTTGTAGGAGCTTCAACTGGTATTACTTCCACGACTGCAAATTCTCCAGAAATGCTATCTAAACCTGGATGCCCTGACAGTCGCACAATAACTGAGCACAATAGATGCCATGGAGGAATAGGTATCACAAATGCAGATAGAGAAGGAAGTGGTGACCTCCCTACTTGAGTTCTGGTCTTTTTCCATGAAACAATTTTTGTAGGACTATAAAGTGGTTTTTGACAAGTATTATTCATTATTGTCATAAACTCTTTTATAAATATATGGAAACAGGTTTTTCAGTGGTACTTTGTCATTGTTAGCAAAGAGGGAGAAGTATATATGTTTTTTTTAAATTTTGAAATTTTGATATATCAAGGGAGAAGTATCTATTTTGAAATTTTGATATATGCTGTGATATATGCTATATGCTCAGATGATTATGCTCTAAATGCAAAATTGCTATACACTCTTTTGATTAAGGGATAGTGTATATGCTTAGGGGGAGCAATTTTGTTAATGGAAAGTTTTTCTATTGTAAAACACTTAGATGTCAAAATTTTATTTTCCTAAGTGTTGCCATCAATGCCAAAGGGGGAGATTGTTGGAATTTTTGTGGTTTATGCTGTGATTGTCATTGATGGACACACACTTGTATTGAGATCCCCTTTATATGTATGAGTTAATGCTCAACCGGTATTTGTTCCAACTGGTATGTTGTATACTAGTCTCTAGACTAGTGGCGATTTTGCAGAATGTGTTTCCCGGTCTGAAGCGGCATGTCGACCCCAAGCGGTTCACAGATCACAAGTGGTACAAGGGAGAAAAGCAGTACAACACATTCTTACCAGTCTTCATTTTTGTCAAACCGGCAACTAGTATTTTGTATGAACCGGTAATACTCTGTGATGAGTTACCAACTGGCATTTTGTGATGAGTTACCAATCCACCGATTGTTTGATGGTGCCGACACATTGACGGTGATTCTTGTGTCGTGTTACTAAGTATGTCTAGATTCATTGAACCTAGGAAACTATAAAGAAATCCTATTGGACCGACATGAAATTAGATTCCTTTAAAAGGACATCATGTCTAGGGTTGTTGAGTTGTTGAAGAGGTTGCGAAAAGGGTTAATGTTGAGCTAGGGTTTAAGGTGGATGTTGAGTTGTTGGAAGAGAGATCTTATCTGAGAAGATCAAGTTGTAACTATGAGAGAGATAGAGAAGACTGAAGTAATGCTGGAATGTATTAGCTATGAGCAATACTGGATCTAACCAAGTAGTTTGTGCTATTAGATAAATCAAACACTTGTTGATTACTCACATCTTTAACAAGTCTATAGCCCCTAACCGGGTAGGCCTCAAAGCCTTTGTAAAATCCTCTAACAAGGTGGTTCACACATGTGAATCTAAATCCTCTAACAAGGTAGTCTTTAATCAGACTTATCTCCTAATAGAGATTGAGATTCCTAACAGGATCTGTTCTGGTGAAGAACATTGTAAGACCTTAACCGGTCTGGTTTCTATTCTACAAATAGTGACTTGTGAGTTCCATCTCACCGTGGTTTTTTCCCAGTTGGGTTTCCATGTCAAATATCTTGTGTTATGGTTGTATTGTTTTTGTGGGTGAATGTTTTATTCGTATTTTGGTTTGCATGTGTGGTAACCGGTTTGACTGTCAGACTGCTTTACTGGTTTATCTTTAGACTATGTAAGTGTTTTAGTGCAAAGATTTTTGGCATACTAATTCACCCCCCCCCTCTTAGTATTCATCAGTCTATCTTGACTAAGAGGAGAAAGGATTGGGGCATAATATTTTCTTGTTTTCTGCTTATAGGAATGATCCCAATGATCTGGAAACATCTAAATTAGCTGGGTGTCTATGATAAGAACCTTCACATCAAGGTGAAATCACCTCACATACCTCGACTCCACTGATTTGAATGCTACAGGGAGGTCCATATCATTTCTTTGTCTATTTTGAGGGAATTTCTTTATGATGCAATTCGGGTCCCTACAAAATCTGTCCAAGGATATGAATGAAAAAAGGGTCATTGCGGATAAGATAATTAATATTGCACATGAAAAGAAAGGAACCCTAATCTACCTGTTGTGGTTGTAAAATGCTCAATGATGAAAATAAAGCTCTTCAAAATCTAGTGACTAGGTTTAGGTCACATTTTGCATATCATCTTGTATTTCATTCTACATCTTGTGAATTTAAAGTGATTTCGGTATGGTAACAATGCTCTCTTTATCTTCTGAATGAGAGTTGGAAGCTTCATCATTTCTTAGCTAAGTGGTCTCTTTTCATCATTTCTCTGATCGAGTACTTGTGTTTTGAGATGTTAGCTGCATACATAAGCATCTTCTATAGATTCATACATTCACTATCACTCATTTGCATTCATCTTATTGCATAGAAAAATAAAAAATTTGCATTACTCATTACTCATTCACATTCATTTATTTGCATATGAAAAGAAAGAAAAATAGACATCCATGATCATTTACAAACTCCCATCGGAGCAATAATCGTATTGCTACAAAAAATGGGTGTGTCTACAAAAAATATCTGAGCTACAAAAAGAATATCTAGCTCTGGGCCTCTCCCTCATTGCCTGGTGGAGGAGGTGGAGCCTGATGAATGGGATCCTGACGAGGTGCCCGAGCTCCCCCTGAATGTGCCATATACTGCGAGTAGGGTATAACTTGTTGCGCAACTGGAACTGCGACACTATATGTTGCAACATAGTAGGCTGACCTACTAGTCTGGTGAAGGACCTCCTATAGCAAGGGCTCTATCTATTCTCTCATCTCTAGTCTCATCTCTGAGATCTGGCGATCACGCTCAACCCTAAGATTGGCAAGCTGTCGATCTCGCTCCACTAGCTGAGTCTAAGCCATTGTCAACTGTGACTACGGCTCCGCTAAACATCCCCTCATCGACTGTCCAACGTCCATCCCCTGCTCTCTCACATTCTCTCCACCCCCATCTCCACCTCCAACTCCACCCTACTCCTCTCACCACTGATGGGCCTGTCTCGGAGCTGCTCATTCCTCCTTAGCCCCACCCAATCTCACACCTATGTGCCCAAGAGATCCACCCTCACCCCTCTATTGTCCCACATCAGCTAGAAACCTGCTACTGCTAGCACCAGGATCACCACATGTCTGCCTTGAATCCTTAGCTCATTGTCCCTATCTCTGACCTTGCCTCTGACCCTGTCCCTTTCCCTGCACAGGGGCATCATCCTCAACCTCCTCAATGTGAGGAGCTTGCTCAGCTAGATCCATCAAACGAGGGAATGGATGTTGTTGAAAATAATCTCTATACTGGGGCAATACCCCTGCATTTGCAATATCACTTAGGTAATCCCATCTCATTCTTTGTAGACCAGTCAGCTCCTGCATGGCCAAGGCATAGGACAACCTTGAGGACCATCCCTTCCTCTCCTCATCAGCATATCAGGCATATGCTGTAAATGCCTATGATACCCCCTGAGGCCGGCCATACTGCCTCATCACTTGTGATACTACAAATCACTCCACTATTGTCTGTAATCTGCCAATAAGAGGGCAAGTAACAAAAAGGTCCCTGCGTACCAGCCTCCAGTCATCCCATGGCTCTAAGCCCCTGTAAGGCCTCCATACCCCGGCTATCAGGTCATCCAACTACCACCGCCAAAAATTTGTCTTGTCTAGATGGGGTTGTGTAACATAACCGACATACCTATATACAACCAGCTACCCAGGCTCTCTGCTATCATCAAAATAAGTCGACAAACTGGGAGGTGCTCCCAAGCTCAAACCTATAATATCAACACACCAGTGGCCATAATCCTACCATCCCTGTAGACTATCTCGTGCATCTTGCAATACATGTGGGCCAAAATGCAAGAACCCCAGCCAAGCCTCTGGGGGTCTCCATCAATCTCTCCAGCATCCAGGCCCATCCACACTGAAATCCCTATTGACCTCTATCTGGCATCATAAAACAACCGATAAAACCTGCTAGGATGCAAGCCAGAAGAAACTCATCACTATACCTACTCATCATGATGTCCCAACTGATGGAACGTGTCAGGATATCAGGATCTCTAAAGACATGTCTCACTACCTATAATCTAGGAAGGTGTCCTAAATCATAGTCCACCTTATCCCCAGCAAAAGGGATACAGAGGATCCTATATACTTCCTCGGGAGTGATAGTCATCTCCCCAACTGGTAAGTGAAAGGTATTATGCTCAGAATGGAATCTCTCTACCAATGTTGTGAGCATACCGTGATTCACATGGATATCAAGTAGTCTCAACAAATATGTCAAGCCGCACAAGTCAATATGAGCCTACTCAACTTCTAATAGTTATCAAACTAAAGCCATGGTAGGTGGATAAATACACCTGAAGAGCACATGAGGCAATCGAACCTACAAAATCAAACAATAGAGTATCAGAATATGCTCCAACTAAGCCTACAAGAGGAGTAAAACGTCACGCAAATCCAACTACGTCAATTGCAAAAACAAAATTTCAAGTTTAGACCTTTAAAAATGCTCACTATTTTCCAAATGACAAAACACAGAAGATCAGAAACTCGTACGAGTCAGGATTGAGCCTTGTACGACAAAAGACTCCCAAATGACAAAAGATTAGACCCCGGATGATAAAATGGTCTTTCAAGAAGGTTGTCGTACGACACAAGGGTGGCCCTAGAATGATAAAACTAATGGTCTGAAATGACAAAATAAATTTTAGCATTTTTTCGTACGAGACAGGATCCTGTCTCGCACGACAAAATGTGAAACCCTGACTCAACATGCCAAAAAACTTGAAAAATCAACAAAAAAATTCAAATTTGGAATGAATAACAGATCACTTACTGGTGGCTCATAGTGTCATGGTCGATTATGTCGTCTTTGGTGCTCGAATCGATGCTCACGAGTAGGAACCACCATTTTTCTCACACAAGGCTTTTTGAATTTTCAAACTTTGGAGGGTTCAAATGAATTGAAAATGACCCTTTTTGTCCCATATATAGCCAAAAACCTAATTTTTCAACTTGCCCCGATGGTCATGAAAATTGTACCCTTAGCTAATTTGACTGTCCTGGTTCCATTTTTAGGATCGAAATCAAAATTTGAGATCATTTTGCTAGTCAACTTCGCAAAGTTTGGACCACTTAGTTCTTTTCATCAAAGGCTCATTCTCTCTTCTCTTTGCGCTCAATTTCTTATCAATCAACGCAAAATTTTCAAAAATTCCTTTGAATCAATTTGTGCTCAAAACAACTTATCATCACTAAAAATTGCCTACCTATCTTTCGATTTCACTCCCGAGGGGGCATACTCATGACCTTATGACCTCACATCTTCAAATGTCGAGAAAATTTTCAAATCTTCATCAAAAGTCGAGAAAAAATCTTTTCAACTAAAGAAAATCAAATAAGACCTCATCGCTAGGGGCATCTCAACTTCATAGCTTTATATCAAGTTGAAATTTCTCGATCATCTGAATCAAATCAATCTCTAGGGGCATATTACTTTTATCGCTTCATATCAAGCTAAAATTGTCTTTGTCTGAATCAATCTCTTAATGTTAATTAGTTTCATCGCTTTTCATCAAGATGATTATTCGTTTAAACCCAATCAAGGGTTTAAAGAGTTTCTTTGATCACACTCAATGTAAGCAGGTGTTTAGTATTCATCGCTTTGGATCAAGTTGGACAGTTTATCTTCACTCATTGTATCTTGATCAATCAAGTTCAAGATCGATTTTTATCTTCACTCACTGTGTTTAGATCAATCAAGTTCTAGATTGGTAAGATCCGCTTCTTGATCAATCAAGTTCAAGTTCAGTATCTTTTGTTTTCTATCATTCCTAAGTTCAATCAAGTTTGGGATCAGTATTGCTTTAATCAGACTTCATTCAGCTTCGTCACTTCGAAACAAGCTAAACACCTCACTTTGATCTAGTTCGTGATCAATCAAGTTCAGAACTGGTATCTCCTAGATAATCAACTATTCTTTGAACCAACGTGTTGCTCGCACATTAATTCAAAGAGGGGCAAATGTAATACCCTAAAAATGGTCATCTAAACCATGAGCCCCTAATCTCAACAACATCACCAAGGTCCTAACCAAAGGCAATTAAATAAATCTTGAGCACACAATTAATTCTTTAATCATCAAATGTGACATGGCAAATTAATCACTCAATATTAATTAAATATTTATTTAATTAATTGATCATTCCAAGTAAATCATTTTTAAACAATTATCTTATTTATTTTAATTAAATATCCTAGCATATTTAATTAAATAAATCAATTTGCCATAAATCTTCAAAAAAGGAAACAAATCAAGAAAGAGGAATTGGAAATTATGAGCACAAATCTTCAAAAAAGGAAATAAATCAAAAAAGGAATTAATTGACCAAGAAAGAATTAAAAATTGAGAAAAGAAATCAATTGGAGATAATCTTGAAAACAAATTAAAAATTGATAATTAATCTCAAAGAAAGCAATTAAAACAATTAAATATTAAAATTGAATGAAATAGAGAATAAATCAGTTTTTTCTAATTTTATCTTAATTTTAGTTCAATTTCCTTTAAAACTGAGAAAAGCATCCAATCACATCAATTCACCTAGATTGTGCTTCCTCTTGGAAAATCTTGACCGCTCATCATCATGTGATCTCAGCCTTTGGTTTCTTTCTGAATTTTCTATAAATTCAGGCTCTCATCTCTCATTCAAACATCCTAGAGAATACATTGTTATTATGTTGTTTTTGCTCTAGGTTCATTGCATACATATTTAGATCATTTATCTCACTTATTGCTTAAATCATGTTAGATTAATCTTGCATTCATCTAGCTTAATTCATGCTCATATAGATTAAATCCTTCATCTTGTTGTCACTGGATTACTTATACAAATCTGAGAGCAATCTTATAGTCACATCTTTTAGAAGGCAATGGGTCGATTTGTTATGATTTTATTATTCATGATTAAATCTATCTAACCATACATATAATGACTTAATTGAAGTGTTGTGTATTCCAGATACAGATCCTTATTCCACTTTTCACACACACAATTACCAATTTTCTCCTTCTAGATCAAAAGTGGCCCACATAGAGCTATTTGTATTCATGGTTAAATATTGAAGAAGTGTTAAAATATGAAGAGGAAATGAAAAATCAGTTTAAATGCCTCCAAATTATGTTGTTAAAGCAATAAAGGATAAATAAGACATTTTCTGTTTCTAATTAAAGAGGGTCAAAAATCATTTTTCATGTTGAAAAGAGTCAAGAGGTCAAATTTTAATGTTTGAGAGGGAAAAAAGAGGAAAATGAAATCTCCACATTGCATGGAGAAAGGGGGAAATTTGTTCATTGAAAGTTATTGTTAAATAATAAAAACATAACCCTGGTTTCTCATTTATTTGCCAAGCTTCAATTTAAAGGTTGTAATGACAGCCAAACAAGGGTTAGAAGATGTGGTTGCAAACTTCAGATTCAATAAAAAGAGGTGAAGGTGTCATGCAAACACATTTCCTAGTCATGCATCCATATGCACATGGAAGAAAAGGAACCTCCACGTTTGTTTATATCCTCTCAAAAAGCCTCTTTTTTGTAACAAGGAAATCGCCATGCACATTTATATAATGATCATCTATTTTCTACTTGCACATTCACAATTTGAAATCTCTACATTATGGATGCATTTAAAGAATAACCAACAGTCATCTAAAGATTTTTTCAAGCCTACATATGGGTGCAAAGTTTGTATTAGAGTATAGTCATGGAAAGAATTGCATATATATATCCATAGTCATTAGTTGCGAAAAATATTCAAGCCAAAAAAAGGAATAGTACCCTTAAGCTAAGCATAACCATGAATGTGGATCCAATACAAAATAGCTATAGTAGGTTCAAAAAAGAAGTTTGTCAACAATATTTGTCCTTTCAAAGAATGTTATTGTTTTAGAAAAAATGCAAGAGGACTTGTAAAATACCAAATAAGAGGATATGGGGGTTTTTAAGGGAAATGATAACATGATCAATCAAAAGCACATTCAAAAGAATGGAGAAAAATAGTGATATATGTGAATAGTGATATTCACTGTCAAGATCAGCATGATAGTGATTTGTAGAAAGAAATGAAAATATAAAGTTATCCATGTCAAAAGGATAATATAGTTACAAGGAAATAACCCAAGATTAAGGGCAACAACCATGAAGTGAGCCAGGGGTATTGTAGCAACACCTATAATGATCATAATTCATTAGAAAAACATAATAGGTTGAAGAATACAAACCTAGATCTTGCATAAGATAGTCATAGAAAACAACAACACAATAGAAAGAGATAGTCAAGAACAAGGAAAGGAAAAAACTTTGTAATGAAAAAGACTATATTTTGTCATGAGTAGCTAAACAATGTCAAATACAACAGAACACAGTGATCTTAGAGAAATCTGGTAAAGGTCTTTAACTCTTTGATAGTCTATAAAAGCATGAGGGACAGTCCCTTCAAGGAAAATCACCTTGGATCAAAGTTTAGTCACTAGGGAGGTATCAAATATAGCCTTAAGGGGCTAAAGGGAAAAGCAAGCCATCACAAGGACAATGTTTTGTTTTTAACAAAAATATCAAACATCATGAGAATCAAAGGAGTTAATGACGGGTTCATAGTCCAAGATTTTTGGGGGACATTCATTGAGTTCTAAGTAAAGATAGGTTCAAGAGTCCTATGTCCTTGTAAAAAATAATTAAAGAGATTCAAACTTAGATAAAAGAAAAGAACATAGTGGTCTCTTGACAGTAACTATGAGCAATAAAGGATATATTAGTATCAAGAAAGTTTGTAGACCTCTACACAAAGGTCATGGTGTAGAAGGCAAACCAAAAGATAGTAAGGACAACTTATCCAGATCATGAGATAGTCATGTCACAATCACTAATGATTGTTTGTAGTAATAGAGTGGCTAATAGGTGTTGGATGTTAATGAATACAATAAAACCATGATTATATCCCTTATTACCATCTATTCATCACTTGATGCTAAGCCTTGGCATGCTATCTACCCATGGAGAAGGGTATCACAAGACTGTTAGAAGCCAATAAACAATTCTTGAAAGGGCGATCTACATAACGTTGAAGAATACAATCATTTCACTGTGAGATCACTCACTGTCATTTAAAATAGTGACCAGTATATCAGTCACTCTAAAGGAAGAAAAGACATTGTGTAGTCATTGCTATCATAGAGGAATAGTAAATGCAAACACAAGAGAAAAGATCAATAATCAGTAAGGCTACAGTCCATCAGAGGAATCATCCATAATGAAGATAGAACAGCCTTTGTAACAAAGCATGGTTGTAGCATTTAAATATCCCGATCTACCGATAAGATTCTGAGAAAGCATTTTAGCAGTAAATGAGCAGTAATGGTCAATAGACTCGAAGATGTGAAGTTAATCCATGAAAATAGTTAGCAAACCTAAGAAGAATTGCATTTCAAGGAGCTAATAGTCTAATAAAAGGTTAAAGGGATAGCCTACCTAATAGACAGAATGATCAAGGACAATACAATCATGAAGCTTATAAGAGATGAGGTCACAAAGAAGATCAAACTCAAAGAATGACAGTAGTAGATCCAACCATGAAGGACAAGCTCCTAAATGTTTAGAGGTAGTCCATGATAACCCCTAAGAGAAACATCAAATCTCAGTCAAACGATAATGAACTAAAGAGAATAGACAGGTTCATCAAGAAAAACCTTTATGACAGTCCTTAGCTCTCACATTTCATGAGAGGGATATGATCAAAACCCTAAGGTTTGTTTCAAATAGAGTTACAATCATTCGAAAGGATAGAATTTGAGGTTATATAATAGATTTTATTACAGTCCATTATGGGCACATTGGCATATATCATGAAATGCCAAATCATTCTAAGTAAGATTTTAAGAATGTCCATGGTAAAGCAGTGACCAAAAGACTATTATAAAATCAATCTTTACGTTCACCAAATGAGAAAATATCACTCAAAGAGGATAGTGACAGTGATTTGATAGAGGCTAGAGCTTGAATACTATCAGATAGGTAGTATATTGTTGTAGTGATCTTGCAGTATGTGCAATCCAAAATAAGAGCAGTCATAAAATATCCTGGATAAATGCAGTCATAAGAGACTTTGAGAGCATTGTCATTAAGACAATGCAAAGATCAAATACCATTGTGCAAATAAAGTTGTCAATTCATTTTTTTTAAACTTGAGATATTCTATGCCTAATCAAAGGCCTATGCCTAATAAAGAAGATCAGTTAAACTCAAAGCTCAATCACGGGCTTCTAGGATTGTGCATTCACTTCTAGGGTTACTTAATCAGTTGGAGATGTCATGCTGCAATTAAAAGGTTAGTTTTAGAGATAAGAGGATGATTCTCTACTCATGCAGTAGTTTAAGACCTAGAAAGAAGGAATTTTAGGAGCAGATATAGCAGTTCAAGTGCAGTTGTGGACCCCTCATGGGTTAGTTATCAAATGGGACAACTTTTGGGCCTGTTAACCTTTAGTTAGTATCAGTTCATGTACCATTTTTGCATGACCTTTCACCAAATTTGACCCAAGTAGAAGATTTCATGTAAGTTGGAGATGATATCAAGAAGGTCATCAATAAATTCAAGCACCTTTTGGGGGATCTTTCAACTCAAGGATAGTCCTCCTTGGTTCAATATTTTAGTTAAGATTAGGAGATATTTCTATATAGCATTCTTCTTCTATATTTCTTGGGATTTCTTTTCTTTCTCCTAGCTGGTATTGTATCTTTTAGAGCTCTTTCAAGCTTAAACATAGCATTGCAACTCTTTATTTTCAAATTGTATGGATATTGTAAGACACCTTTTTTATTAATATGAAAATCTTTTGAATGATGGATGTAATCATGTGATTTTTTTTTCTCCTTGATTTTTGTCTCATTTCTATTGCCTTTATGCAAAAATTTGTATACTTTGCAGGTTATTACTTGTGTTTATTAGCTAAGGAGTAGAGGTTAGGATGTGAGGACTTTCATAGCTCCTTCTTAACATTGTTCCTAGTGTTCTAAGCCTAGTTATAAATTATTTTTGCAAAATAGATCTGATTTTGAAGTTGTGTGTGTTTTGGCTTCATAAGTTAGTCCTTTTGTGAGTCCAGAATAGTGGTATAATTCTAAAAACACATTTGGTGCATCACCTTGTCCTAGGATATGTTTCAATTGAAGCAATCCTTCTATCCTTTTTCCCATCAAAAATTTAGTTTACAGGAGGTCCATAAAGAGAACCATCTCACTCTGGAGGTTGATTTTCATTATAGGCAACCCACATTCCTAAAAATCATCCCATATTTCATAGGATTGCTGAGATCACAACATAGCATTAGGGTGCAATCCTTCATGATAACAATATCCTTTAAAATGCACTTTATGTGGGATATCTCCCTCTATCTCCAAAATCCTATGGTAGGCCTAAGGAAATTGAGATTCAAAAGAAATCACCATGAAGTGTAAGAAAACTACCTTCTAGCTATGGGGTACACTCAATGAACAGAATCTTGAAACTAATATTACCTTTTGGCTCTACATAAAGGAAAATGAAGCACCAGCAGACATTCCTAAGGAAATGTATCCTAAGGAATAAACTATGGTAGACAAGATGGGCTTTAAAGGACATGGTCTTGGACCTAAGGAATAAGGCAAGAGAGAACCCATCTCACCAACATCATACAATTACAATAGGGGCTTGGGTTACTCTATAGTGCCTAAGGTTACTATCGTTGGTCCTCTGACAGACCCTCATTCTAACATTGAGGACTTTGACGAAGATGAATCTCACGAAGTGCCTTTCAAATACCTCAGTAGGCTTTTCAAAGATGCTTACATAAACACCATCACCCTATAAATCCTTCCACCCCATCGGACCTACAACTTATATACCCAAAACTCATTGATTGGGACCAACAAGGGCCACCGATTCTTGACATCTATGTTGATGATCATGTCCTATTGGAATTATTAAACATGCAAGACCTTGAAAATCTGTGAATGGAATCCAACTAAACAAGAAGGCATACTTTGGTATTCAGGTCAACTCCCATAGTCACAAAAGTGAAAATAAAAAGAAAAATCAAAATTTCCCTGGTGAAAACCTCTCTAAGGCACCTTTGGACATGGAAAAAGTAAAAATAAAGGACAAGTCTTCTAGTGAAAACCTAGATCAACTGCTAGAAGATGAGGGACTTGACTTTCCTACCATGTTTCCTCCACTATGGGAAAGATAATCACTCCTCATTGAAGAGATTGACACCATCAACATGGGCACTGATGATAATTTGAAGAATGTACTTATTGTTAAGACCCTCGCAGATTGGCAAAAGGACACTATAAACTTCCTCAAGGAGATGCAAATACACTTTTCTTAGTCTTACACTAACATGTCAGGCCTAGATCCAAAGCTGGTAGTACACAATCTTGTTTTCAAATCACATGCAAAACTAGTTATGCAAAAACTTCACAAGATGCATCCTCAAATTGCCTTACTTGTCAAAGCAGAATTATAGAAGATTCTCGATGTTGGCTTCATCATACCCATTGATTATCCTGTGTGGGTCTCCAATATTGTACCTATTAGTAAGCCTAATGGGGGCATATGTATTTGCATAGATTCAAGGACCTCAACAAAGTGTTTCCTAAGGATTATTTTTCCCTACCCAACATTGACATGAGCGTTGATCTTACGACTGGACATGAGATGCTTTCTTTGATGGACAGTATTTTTGGTTACAACAAAATCAAAATTCCAAAGGAAGATCAACATAAAACAACTTTTACCACACCATGGGTAACCTTCTGCTATCAGGTCATGCTCTTTGGACTAAAGAACGCAGGTGCCACCTATCAGAGAGAAATGACAACTATTTTCCATGACCTCCTACATGACATCATGGAATACTATGTGTATGACCTCTTGTTAAATTCTAAGACATGTGAAGAACACATCTCTATCTTGAGAAGAATCTTTGAGAGACTCGAAAAGTACAAGCTCTGACTTAACCCTAATATGTGTGTCTTCGAGGTCACATCTGGAAAACTATCGAGATTCATTATGTATCACAAAGGAATTAAAATGGATGTCCAAAGTCAAAGTAATCATGGAAATGCCTCCCCTAAGACACTTAGGACGCTTCACAGTTTATAGGGAAAGCTTCAATCCATTCTCTGGCTTATCACACAACTCGCAAATAAGTTCCATCCATTCACACATCTCCTACACAAGGACACAAAGTTTCAATGGGATTTCTTGTGTCAGAGAGATTTTGAAAACTAAAAGAGTATTTGGCATTCCCTCTAGTATTAATGCCTCCTATTCTAAGCTAGCCACTCCTTTTTTACATATCAGCAAATTCAATGGCCTTGGGGGCATTACTAACATAAACTGATGACCAAGGTAAAGAGAACACCATCTACTACATCAGTTTCACCCTAGTTGGAATGAGCATGCCTTGCAGTGGTTTTTAGCACTTAAAATATTAGCCATTACATGCTTAATCACAAGACCAAACTCATAGCAAAGATCGATCCCCTCAAGTACCTACTATAAAAGGGATACTCTCACAAGACATATAGCTAAATGGGTCATGCTTAGTGAATTTGGCATAGCATATGTAGACCAGAAAGAAATTAAAGGAAAAATCACTTCTAATTAGTTGGTTGGTGATCCCCTACAAGGAGACCATCACCTCATTGCATGGTTTTAAGATGACTCTATCATGACACTCACATAGTTTACTAGATGTCATCTTTACTTTGATGGTTCTCCCACCAAACATGGATCAAGGATAGGAATTCTATTGATTACCCCTCAAGGATATTACATACCTAAGTCCTACAAGATAGCCTCTGCATGCACAAACAACATCATGGAGTATGAATCTCTCATTTCTATACTCCACCTGGCTATCCAATGGAATATCACTGAACTGCAAGTCTATGGAAACTCCCAACTTGTCATTAAGCAAATCAATGATGAGTACCAAAACAAAGATGACAAGTTGCTTCCTTATCATCATATGGTAGAAACCTTCAAACAACACTTCAATGCCATTCAATTTGAGCATATCCCTAATGATAATATGATGAAACTATAAATATCCGGTTAACTACTGAGAGAGGGGGTGAATTACTCGATAAAAAATTAACTGGGCTTTCACCAAACTTATTTCCAACTCAAAAACAACTCACAAAGTTTACTGATTTAGACACTTTAGCAAATCTCTAGCTGCACTGTTAAACCTTACCGGTTGACCTAAAATATCAATGATATAATGCAACAGACCTGAAACTTAAATATCCTTTGACCAAAACCTTAAACCACTTCACTAATACCAATAATAACATATTTTAGATCATTTATAGTCATTTAATTATATATATGCAGACTTACCAATCATTCATATAAACCTTACCAAAAACACATCCACAAAATCATTCACCACTTGACACAATGATTTTTCACATGGAAACCCAAATGGGAAAACCCACGATGGGGATGAATACCAACAAGTATTTTGAACTCTTCTGAAGTTCGCCTTGTTAGGAGCCAAGCCTTGTTAGAAGCTTATACAATAATGTTCTATTAGGAAGAGATCCAGTTAAGGACCACCCAATTAAGGGATTGACTACAAATACCATGTTAAAGGTAATGCCCTTTGAAAGGCAACCTCAGTGGAGGATTTCAAATCCAAGCTAATGGATCACCCGGTTAGAGGATTCCAACAACAAGCTTAATAGAGCTTACCCGGTTAAGGGATTTTATTGATGTAATGGCTAGAGAACAACGGGTTCTTGACTAATCTGGAAATAGCACTTCCTTTCTTAATCAAATCCTTTATCGCTCCTATTTGCCTTCACATCATTCTGCAGACAAACCTCCTAGTTTGGCAACAATCACTTTCACACTTAACTGAATTTACCAACCACTCTTTCAATCAATCCATCGACCTTAAAAACAAATACATTAGGTCGGTAACACAACACAAACCCTATAAATATCATAGAGATTACAAACACATTAGTTCAATCTTGACCGTTAGATTACATGCAATCAACTTTACATTCTTCTAGGCATCTACAACCACTCCTGGATCATTGCACTTTGAATCTTGTAACACATCACGTAGTTTTCACTTCATATTGTTCATTTGATCATTCCCAAGATAAACAGTTATCATTATGCACCAAAACCTTTTCAAAACTCATCACGTGCAACATGCTTACATGGCATCTTCATAACTGATCATCATTCAATCATAGATCATCACAACCGATCTCCAAGCTCCATCAGTTAGGGTTCTACAACTCAATTGGTTAGGGTTATAGATTGATCTTCACTGCATCATTACCAGTTGCTTTACTTCTTCATTACCGGTTTCTTTACTGCTTCATTACTGGTTGCTTTACTGCTTCATTACCAGTTGTTGTTGACATCAATGACAACACTATACTTCTTCAATACAATTTTCATGCAATGACAACATTCTCCCCCTTTGGCACTGATGGAAATACAAATATCAATACCATTTGATTGTCATGATTGAGAGTAAAGAATACACATAGGTATAGGAATCCTGGTTTACATTTTTCAACATATAATATCCTTCAACTGTATCTTCATATCTTTAGCTAGTAACTGGCCTGCAATATGCCTTCTCTCCTTGACATATAAGGCTATCAATCATATACTTTTCTTCTCCCCCTTTGAAAACAATGCCAAAGTGAAGTTAAAACATTTTGTTTCTTATCCATGCTTCATCGATCTACAATTAGTTGCTCCCCCTAAAGAGTAGCTCCATTCTTCATCAATCCTTCTTCAAGATTTTGAATAAGCTCTGGGATTGATATCTTCCACATCTTCTTAGTTGACTTCATGTAGGGGTACAACCCCTAACTTACCTCTAAGATATTCAAATATAGCCTTAGGTAGAGGTTTAGTAAAAATATCTACAAGCTATTCTTTAGTGGAAACATGCTCCATTGATACATCTTTGCTTTGAACTTTCTCTCTTAGTAAATGATACTTCAGCTCTATATGCTTTCTCCTAGCATGCAACATCAAGTTCTTAGAAATATTTATAGCACTAGTATTATCACAGAACATTCTTACCAGTTCTGATATCTTCATCTTGAAAACTTCAAAAATGTGTTTCATCCAAATTGCTTGGGTATAATTCATGTAATATGCAACATACTCAGCTTTTGTTGTTGATTGAGAGATACAACTTTGTTTCTTGGTGCTCCAAGACACTAATCTGCCTCCAAGAAGAAATTCTCCTTCGGTTGTACTTTTCCTCTCATCAACATTGCCTGCTCAATCTGCATCGGTATAGACCTTTAAGTCAAAGTCTCCTGCATATGGAACCATAATCCATAATCTATTGTGCCTTTCAAGTATCTAAAAATTCTTTTGGTTCCAATCATGTATGACTCCTTCAGATTTTTCTGAAATCTAGCAACCAATCCTACTGCGTGAGCAATGTCCAATCTATTGTGGACAACATAATGTAACTTACCTATCATGGATTTGTATTATTTTTCATCAACTGGTGCAGGATCATCTTCCTTTGACAATTTATAGCCTGTAAACATTGGTGTTCCAATTGGTTTACAATCTCCCATTCCAAAAGTTTTCAACATTTCCTTCATATACTTGGATTGAGTAATAAAAATACCTTCCTTCATATGTTGGATTTGCAAACCTATGAAAAAATTTATCTCACCTACCAGTGACATCTCAAATTCATTCTTCATTTCATTAGCAAAATCATGAGACATATCATCATTACCTCCAAAAATGATATCATCAACAAATAGCTCACTTACCAGTATTTTATTTCCTTTTGTCTTGAGATATATGTTACTATCTTCACTGGTTCTTTCAAAACCTATCTTTACTAAGTGAGAGTGCAATATTTCATACCATGCTCTAGGTGCTTGTTTCAATCCATATAGTGCCTTATGTAGCTTGCACACCATATCCTATTCTTCAGTTAATGCATAACCATCTAGTTGTTCTATGTAGACTTCTTCCAATATTCCATTTAAGAATGGTGATTTAACATCCATCTGATATACTTTAAATCATCTATATGCTACAAATGCAAGTAGAGTCCTTACTCCTTCCAATCTTTCTACTGGTGCAAATGTCTCACCATAATCTTCACCTTCCTCTTGTGCATATCCTTTGCATACCAGTCTAGCTTTATTCCTAACCACTGCTCCATCTTCATTCAATTTATTTTTGAATACCCACTTTGTGCTTATTACATTCTTGTTTTCCAGTCTGGGTACCAATGACCATGTATTATTCTTTTCTATTTGATCAAGTTCTTCTTCCATTTCTTTGATCCAATCTTCATCTACAAATTCTTCTTTTGTTGTTCTAGGCTTAATGGTGGAGATCATACAAGAGTTTTCTCTTAGCCTTCTTCTGGTTAACACACCTGCATCCTTATCTCCAATAATCTTCTCGGGGCTATGATTGAGTTTTGACATACTTTGGAATAACATGATCTTGGTTTTCAGGTTCTTCTTCTTCTTCACTTTCTTCATCTTCCATTAGACCTTCTTGTTCTATTTGAACTGGGGCTTCTATGTTGAGTTCTCCAACTTCTAGCTTTACCGATTCTGGTTCCAAAAATAGTGTGTTTGGTTCTTCTTCTTCCTTCTTCTTGCTGGTTTCTTCAAATTTTTCAAGAAACTCATCTACTTAGACATTGACATTTTCAATGATCTTTTTAGACCATTTGTTGTAACACTTGTAAGCTTTTCTCTTGGTGGAGTAACCAAGAAATATGCCTTCATCACTTTTGGCATCAAACTTTCCAATATAATCACTTCTTTTAGTAAAATATCTGCTACCAAAAATTTTGAAGTAAGTGACAGTCGGTGATCTACCATACCAATATTCATAGCGTGTTTTATCCTTACCTCTTTTGACCAGTATTTGGTTCATTGTATAAATAGTTGTGTTGATAGCTTCTCTCTAGGATATCTTAGCTACACCTCCTTGAATTAACATAGTCCTAGCAGCTTCAACCACTAACCGGTTGATCCTTTCTACAATACCATTCTCAGAGATTACTTTAGTGGAGAATATTCGCCAATGGAGAATTTTTCACATCGGCAACCTGGGAAATGGCAAATATTTTATACCGACTAGGGGTGGCCATGTCACCAAAACATTATCAATTTCATCAAATTCACAGCCCGATCATCATATATTTTATGTAATTAAATGTTTCTATGTGAGGATTTCGCCAATACAATATACGATGGACACACGGTAAATTTAATTTTTTCGCCTACACTCTCTGAGGTTGGCTTAATAGATGGCCATAATTTGCCTATAGGCATATGAATATTTGTTGGCCAGGAGGACCCAATTCACCTGGCATTTTGCAAATGAGTATCTCCATTCACCCCAACTTTCACCAACTATATTGTATTTGCCAATTATTAGGACGACTCATAATCACCTCAAAAAATACATGTCATGTTATAGTTACGCGAGATTCACCAAAAATTTGTATACCATATATAATTCCTGCAAAATTTGCCATATAAGGATTGGTATAAGTACATTCAAAGATCATATCTATTTCTACACAATTTGCTGGGTTCTAGGTTCTGAATTCGAATCAATAGTGAAGTTTCAGACCAAGGAAAATCATTGTTGTTGATTGCATTGGCGACTGCTAGTGACCTAAAGGTGAGCGATCATATTTTTGAAGTGTTATAATATTATTTTGAATTTTTCTATATTTGTTTGCACTATTGAGTTCATTCTTATTCAGTGGGGACCCATCAATGCCAAGTGGTTAGCCGAGAAATTCAGACCTTAGACATCTAGATTGTAGGTCGTAGGGCCAATGAAACATATATTATACTTTATAGTCTATTATTGCTTCTTCAACAAATTAATATTTTTTTGGAAGCCTTTATTTCATTGCAGATGTCGAACAGGAAGAAGGGTAGGAAACTTGAATGTGGGGAAGGCGATGAGAGGCCAACAAAACACAGAACGAACGTTGTCTTCATACTTTGGCTTTGAAAAAGATTGTGGTGAAAATTAGGAAGGTACATCATCACAAGTACAAGTACAAAATTCATAGCCTACACTGCATGTTGAAGACATCGGCGAACTTGACATCTCAGATCAGGATGATCTTGAAGAAGATTATCTGGTAGATGCCTAAGTTAGCTATAATGATCTAATCAACTTGGGTGATAATGCCATTGATGATAATGCACAGAAGGGGAAAAGAAAAGTCAAATCAAAAAAGGATCAACCACAATAAAAAAAAGGATCGGGAGTGGGATATGTCAGTGAGGAATTTTCAAATTAATTGGGCATCAAAGTATCCACTCATTGAGCCAGTGGACAATCCAATTGAAGGCGAGCCTCCAATAGAATGCAGATGTAAGATTTGCACTTGGAAACATAACAAGGAAATTAGGTTGTAGCTAAAATTTGACACCATAGAAAAGCATATGGGTAAAGTTTATGAAAAACAAATGATAGACGGAGTTGAAATATCAGTGATAAGATGGAAAAAAAATGAGAAACGTAAGCATGTGAGGAATGCCGAAGAGTATTATTTTCATGAGAAAATATAGATGAAGCCTACTGAAGTTAAAGGTTCTATTGAAGCTAGTTTTGGAAAAGCAATGCAAATAGAATAACTAAGAAAAGTTGTTCAGTTAAGTATTGTTTTTTTATATTTTGAGTAGAGGGCATGCTATGATAGATCTCCCATAAATTAGTGGTTTATTACACTTTCTAAAAGTTCCTAACTATCCTAATAGTCACTGGTCAGTATACAGTGGATGGGAATGGGCAAGTTGTCTTGTTGAGGTTGAAAAAGAAGATGTAAAGGAAAAAATAAGAGAGTCAAACTTTATTGCATTTTCTTTAGAAAAAGTTACAGCAATAGACAATACTTCATGGGTATGCATGCATGTTTATACTGTATAGAATCATGCCCACCAACCTCATCTACTATCTATTGCTAAAATGAAGGAGAGTGTGACAATGGAAAATTTGTTTCAACTAGTAAAGAGAAGTTTAATTGAATATGGAGGTATGGATGACATGACGATTGCCAAAAATTTGGTGCGTGTTGGAGCAGATGGAGCTTCACTAATGCAAGGTCATAGGAATGGTCTTTGTACAAAGATTGAAACTTCATTTGCACCGTATATTACTACAATTCACTTCATGGCTCACAGAATGAATCTAGCTTTTGAAATTGTGAGCAAGTATTCTTCGGTAAAAAAAAATTGAAATTTTAATTAGAGAGCTCTACTCACACTTTTGTTGAAGTCCCAAGTGATTTATGGAATTTTAACACTTTGCTGATGGAATAACTGATGGGAACAAGCTTCTCAAGGATAATGATACCAGAAGGATCTCTTTGGATGGTCCAGCGCAACGAGTTTTTTCAGAATATCCATCCTTGATTGGAATATTTCACACAACTTGCGGCAAATCAGAGCAACCGAAATTTCCTGACCTTCTTCAGAGGTTAGGTAATCTAGAGACACTCTTAACTTTAGCAACTCTTCTGCCCATGCTAGAGGAAATGAGGAATATTATGAAGGCTGCCCAAAAAAGAGCTATGTATATTGCAGAGTCTATAACTACTTCTATGAAGAAAACTGCCTATAATCTTTCCTCACAAATTAGAAGAAAATTCCCTCCTGACAACCTACTTGAAGCTATGTCTATTTTGTTTCCTCAATATTGGAGCCTCAACAATGTAGTTGATTTTAGAACTAAGCTATTGACTTTGATAAAACAATTTTGTATATCCAGAGAATTGAATGGAGTAACTATAAATGGAATATTAGATGAAAGTCATCTTAGAGAGAAATCATCTCATTTTGCATACACTATGAGGGAACAATATGGCAGAATGGAGAACCCCCGCGAAGAGGGATCAGTAACAAGGCTTCAGAAATATATAGGTGAGAACGAAGCGTTGTGTGATTCAATGCTAGAATATTTGAAGCTTGCTGATTTATGTCTTACCATGATATTGGGTTTGGTAGAAGATGAGAGAGTTTTCCAATGATTTGGGGTTCCTAAAATCAAAGCTAAGAAACAAACTAGACAAAAATTTGGAAAATTGGTTGAGGCTCTATACATCTTGGTATAATGTCCACACTTTTCCTTACGATAGGACACTACAAATCTGGAGGTCCAAATGTGAAAGAAGTGGTTTGGGAAACACTTCAAACCAAAGTGCCAGTGGGACTATTGACTCATGTCCTGGACCTACTGGTAGCATTGAGATGTAGTTTAATGAAGGTATGCAGACTCAGAGTGAAGAAAACATAGACAAGAATCAAGAAAGCTCTGAATTTGATGAAGATGAATGGCAACTGCAAGAGATTGGTATTTAATAATATTATTACTGTATCTCATCATTCATATTACAAAAGCATATTATTATGGTTGATAACTTGATGATATTTTATGAGTTTGTCAACTTTTTGCAATTAGAATTTAATATTTATTTGTAATTGTATTTTTCAACTTTCTATTTCTAGATTTAAAATAGCATAATAAAATATCATTATGTGTTTATAGATACAGAGATGTTTATTGAGACATGTTGAGAACTTATATTTTCATTAATTATTTCAAAATATTATCATATGATACAATTCATTCAATACACCGCTCTATGTGATTCTCCATGCAAAATTCAATACAAAGTTTCAGAACCCTTTGCAAATGACCCTGAATTCCCTTTTATAGAAACAAGGGAGCAACAAAAGCTCCAAGTTGATTTGCAACATGTGAAGACTCAACATCAAAATCAATTACTAAGGCACTGAACATTGAATATATCATCTTGACTGCCATCAGTATCACAAACTCAGCACAAAATTACATGGCCATCACAAGCCGGATTAGCAATTTAACAACTGCTACATGTCTGATGTCTCCTGTTCAAAAAATAGTTTTTAAAATTAAATATTAATTCAAGCCATGATAAATTAAATATAGATAATAGCAGTGCCCAAAACCTAGTAATCAAAAAGAGAGAAATGCAAAAATGTTAAAACTTGGGAGAATTTGAGAATATGAATTTATAGGCTGAAGGTTTGCATTGTGCATCATAGATTCATAGGCTAGATTAGCAATAGCGAGTGTTGGTTTTTTCTGTTAAAGTAATCGGGTCTTTACTTGATTAATTAAACAACATTTGTTTAATTAATTAAGTTCCCCTTTATCTCTTTTACCATTAAGCTAACATTAGGTGCATAATAATTAATTCTTTTATTAATTATTATGTGCAAGCCTAGGGTTTTCCCTTTTAGGGTTTTTTGACCTATTAGAGGTTGAACTCTTTCTTTTGTATTTTATCACATTACACATTTTTGTGAATATTGAGCTCTCATCTTGTTGAGCATTCTTCTGTGTATTTGGTTTTTCTTTGTTGCTTCCTTGATTCTCCTTGTAACAAGTTTATTTCAACTTGCAGAGATCATTTGGGCTCCTATGGTGTTGTATTTCTCAACTCTCTCATGGTATCAGAGCTTCAAATCTACAGCTACCTGTTCTTGTTTTGAGTTCTTTGCATTGGAAGCAGATCTAGGGTTTTTCAATAGTTTTTTGTATGCACCTAGAGATAGGCCTTTTTTCTGAGCACTTTGGGCCTAAACGGACCTCACCATCCTGCTCAGAAGGCCCAAAAACCCCTATGGTCATTTAAACTTAACCATTTTTGTCTCCTAATCCTCTGAGGGGTATATTTTTTTCTTTGTACCAGGTCGTACGATGTTGGCATGCAGTCTGAGAAAAAAAATTCAAAAAAATTATTTTTTGCCTTTTTACGGCATGCAAGCCAAATTTTGAATTTTTTTTTTTTTAAAATCAAAAACCAAAAAAATAAAAAAAATCAATTGGCAAAAGTTGTTTTTAAAAAAATCCAAAATTTTAGGGTTTCCCCATAGTATGTAGGGTATTGTGGGGCCCCGTGGTCCTTTCACCGGCCTGTCGTACCTCGCCGCCATCGGCCTCTCCCGGCCCCACCGACCGTCGGGCCCCTCCTGGCCGCCGCTAGCCCCCGCTGGCCTCCGCTGCTCTGCCCTTCCCCACTGGTCATCACGCCTCCGCCTGCTTGGCTACCTCTGCTCTGCCTGTGGCCACTTTTCCTTCTTGCGCCTGCCAAAAACCACTGCTCAACACCCACTCCACCACCGGAGCGCTACCCATGGGCTACCTCTGCTTGGCCCTGCCACCAGACAGCCCCTCCCTCTTGCTTTTGAAGGGGGGGATTTGTTTTTTCCTCATAACTTGGGCAAACAGAGTCATTTTTTCAAAAACAAATAGGCATCGAAAAGCTAGTTCCGAGCCAGACCTTGTGGTGTTAGAATTTTTTTCCAATTTTTCTATTTGATTGTACTTTTTTCCAGTCAAAGTGGGGTCTCTTTTCTGCACTTCTGGGGCCATAGAATGAGCATCCGAACTCCGTTTTTTGAAAACTTTATATTGTTGGAAATCTTGTTCTGTACACTTTCCAATAATATGAGTTTTCTTTCTAGATTCTTCTCCAAAAATATTTTATTTAGTTTTTTTCTTTTTCAGTACTCTGGTAAATCTCTTGGTTGTTTTAGGTCCTAGGATCTCTTTCTCTGAGTAGGATGTCTCAGTTTTGACTGTTCTTTTAGTTTCTAGTATTATTATCATTGTAGCATTTTATTCATGCAAACACACTAAGATAAAGTGCCATCATGCATTGTTTACTTGGGATCTTGCACATCTTGTGCCTTACTTTTCATAAAATAGAGTTATTTCAAGCGATGCCAAATTCCAAACAGAAAAAACATAAAACCTTGAAATTAAGAGTAAAAGCATAAAACTGTGCAATACATACTATGATTCTTGAGATTTTTGTGTCATTTTTTGTAGGGTGCTCCACTCTTCATCTAATGGAAGGTCAATATTCTTTAAACTATGGAAATTCAACTGCAACTTCGTCAACAATCCATATTTAGAAGAGTGACTTGACATCACTGTTTCACCCAATACCGCATTGAGAGTTGTAAACGGTTTGATGAATTCTAGAAAGCTCTGGGGAGTTGTGTTCTTAGGAAACAATTATAAATCAGACTTCATTTTTATCTCCATGTTTTTTTTGTAAGCTTTTTTTTCCAATGAATTTATTTGATGGGTCAATGGTCTTAGGCAAACCAAGTTAAATTAAAGTAGTTTTATTTTCTTGCAGCTTCAATATCTTTTTGCCACATTTATCCATAACTTCTAATGTTTCCCTTAGTTTCTAGCAATTTTGAAGATAGATGATGTCTTAACTGTGGCATCAAGGCGGTTGTTAATTCCCTTGGATGCAAAATAGCTGTCACTGGTATTGTAGACTACTTGAAAATTTTGTTTTGCCATATATTTTGAATAAACATGTATGTTCTTCTCAATGTGCCCTTTGATTTTCATATAAATTAATCTCAGAATTTCATTCAATTCAAACCATTCACACAACTTGTCACTCCGCTACATTATTTTTCCCCAATTTTTTTCTTGTATATACTTAGTTGTATTTTTCATATTATCTTTCAATCTATCCTCCGAAGTTTTAATTTTATTATTTGCATTGTGCAGGTCTTCTTTCATTTGTGCATATTTTTTTCTTTCTTCCTCTACTTCCTCTTCCAAATGTTTTTCTTTTTCCTTCTCATGATCCAATAGGTCCTATATTTTTCTTATTTCAGCAATAGCAGACTCATAACTTTTGTATAATTTTTGAAAACTGGCTCTTTCATCATCAATTTTTTGACTGCTTTTAGCCAATTTTCACTCAGGTCCTCCAATTCTGCATCCATATTTTCCTGCTCTGCAATTTCTACTGCAGAGCCCAAATTCTTTATCCTTTTCTATAAATTATTGCACTTGTTATCTGTTTCTTTCCTCTTTAATTTTCTATTTGCCAGGTTTGCTTGTAACTTTTCTATTTGTTTCTCCAGTTTATTTTTTTCTCTCTCCACCTTTAGCAGTGAAGTGTAGACCACTTCATTGGTCCTGTTTGACACACTAATTTTGTCCACATTTTGTACTTTGGAAAAATCCATTTGGAGGGTTCTAACTTGAAATTCAGAGGGATCTATCTAACTGTGTGGTGGATTTTTATCTCTATTTGGGGGTATAACAACCATGAACTCCATCATATCTTTGTGTGGGTCATATGTTGGAAATACCATGTTCCTTGCAGGTTGTTCATCTAAAACTTCAGTCAGGGTAACCCTATGCAATGCTCTCTTTTTTTCTTTATTTGCATTTGTTGTGTGTTCAAATTTTTCATAGTAATCATGAAATTGAAAATTTGGGCTTGCTAAAGTAATTGAATGTTTGAAAGGTGAAATAATAGAGGCTCCAATTCCACCTATGCCTAAGGTTTTAACTAATGCATTACGAGGAGTACCAACAACCATTCTTGATCTTGTCCCACTGTCACTGGCATGTGTAGTTTTTATAGTCTTTTGAGGGGTCTAACCCAAAGCTGCAAATGATAGATTTGTAGTGGCAGTGGCAGTTGATATAGGATTCTAAATAGTATGAGTATCTACCACTAGTGGCCTCTTGCGAGAGATATTTTGTTGTTGCACTTGTCCAACACCAAGATAACTAGTATCAGTAGTAGTACCCATGCCAACCCCACCAATCGCAATGGAACTTGAATAAACACTAATAGGAATACTATCCCTAGATTCCCCACCAGTGATAGTGGCACTTGATTCACCACCAATGGGAATACAATGATGTGGTGGTGGTTGTGGATTTGAACCTGTAACAAATGCAGGTGGACTCTGAGGGTAATGAGTAGTACCTTTCCACGATGAATCTAATGAATAAAGTCCAATGGCTAGTTTAACAGGAGCTTTTGATTTTGAATCTAATGGAAGTTGTACCTCAAGTGGATACCAAATGCCTTCTCCTCTGGGACCTAGACCACCAGCTTCAAAACCCATTTTTTCCACAATGTTTGCCCCTTTGCTATATTTTTCTTTCATCAACTCATTGAATCACCTAATATTTTAAGGACTGTAGTAGTTGTTGGAGTGGGCTCAACCTCATACTCATTTTCATCTTCACTCATGTCATATGATGTTGTGGGATGCTCCATATTCCACAATTTGCTAAACTCTTCATCCTCGTCGATGGACTCAAATTCTGCACTAGTCTTTGGTTCACTGAGATTCTTCCTCATAGTCCAATAACTGTCTTTACATTATTGCATAATTGTTTTGGGAATAGATTTGTTAGATGGATTAGTAGATTTTTAGTAGAAATTGTAGGACCTCCTATTTTGGATGCCCTCCTCTGTTGTCCTCTATGTCTGCAATGCCATAATTTGGGATGACAATTCTTCTATTGAAATGTTATTGTCAGTGGCAATTTTCTCCATCTCTTTTTTTACCTCATCCCAAGAGTCCATGTTTCTAATCTTTTCTAGCAATGGTTTGCTTTCATGCTGACATAACACTGAAGGGTTCCCATTTTTCTTAAGCCTTCCTTGAACTACACCGATTGGATCATACAACCAGAGACCCTCATCACCAAAGCAAAAAACTGTCAAAAAATCATGTGCCACATTGAATGCTTTTCTCTCAAATGTGAACCCTCCACATGAGAAAGTCAAGGAAGGAAATATGCTCTTATTTTGCTGACCATGGAAGTGCCTATCTGTGCTCTCCATCTTTCGTACATATTCCAATGCAAATACCCTCTCTTTCACATGTATTGGAAGTCTGTAGGGTTTTACTACTGATCTGTAAAACCTTAACATAGTGTATTCTTCCATGAAGAACCAGTCAACCAATTGTATTTGACTTCCGAGTTGAATGCAATCTCTACAAGACACGGGCAATCTAGGCATTGGAGTTCTTTTAATTTCATTATACATTGGTGCCAAAAAGAATTCTACAAAATGGTTGTAGTTCTTTTTGTTATCATGCATCCTTATCTTTGGTGTCCATTCATATATTGAACACTTTGTTCTATTCTAAGTCTTCTCATCAATCTTATAGTTCACAATGTGAAGATTGTTGGTCTCAAATATTGTACAATACTTGGATATAAGAAGATAGCACAAGTAGGATGAGAACCTAAATGTCTTACAGGAACCTTTTTTTATCATTAGTAATTGTTTTTGCATGGATTGAACAACGTGCTCAACAAAATTATATCTTTCTGGTTGACTTAGACAATGGATATTAAAAATTATTTCAAGAAGCCTAGCACCCACTTCCCTATTATTTTCCAATCCCAAGCAAAACGTCAGCAAGGAAATAGTATCCTAAACCCATGGAACAAAAATGTTATAATCATAAGGAGGCTTATGATTCCGATCCAACAGAGTATCATGCATTATTAGACCTCTGATAAATGAATCTCTACAACTTGGATCGAGACTCTCATATTTCTCTGCTAGCTTTCCTAGGTCAATGTGGACGTTTGTGTTTTATGCTTCAAACCCTAGGTTCAACAAATGAGCAAATTCTCCCATGTTTATGGATAGAATTTCCTCTTTTGTATGTTTATTGACAATCATTTTTTTATCTTCATCATAATTTTTGGCACAAACCATGACAAATTCAGGGCAAGGGAATACTTCAGGTAACACCATGCTTCCCAATCCAGCATCCCACGATGCGATTTTATTTGTTCTTTGTTTTAACATTGTGTTGAAAATAGTAAATTTTTCCCTGCTTGGATATGTCACCTTATTAGACAATGCATATCTAATATCTATGATACGTTTTTCACCATGGATAGTAGGGTCATAAATATCATGGTATTCATCAGTGAAACATGGTGTTTTAACTAGTTCGGTTAGGTCTATTTTGTTTTCACTTGGCTTCCTGTTGAACTATTGCTTCCTGATTTCCCCATCGTTATTATTGTTAATAATTCAAAATAATGCTAGATACAAGCTTGAAAATGTTAAACCTCAAATTGAACCATGAGATTAAAAAAATAAAAAAACGCGGGATGTAGGTGATAGATTTAACCCGAAATTTCTATTTCACTAATTGGCGCAGACAGACTTTGTTGTAACTTGCATTCCTCAATCTAGTAGTCATTTCTGAACCTCCCTTGATTTACTTGTTTGTCCATGAAATTAAATACGATTATAATTTATGAGTCACTTATTTGAGAACACTGAAAAGTACAAAAGCAATACCTAAAGGGAAAAATATATAGAACTATTCGCTGCCAAAGGACAAAACATTCATTGCTTCAATCTAAATTCTAAGGATAGTGAACACGTCACCAGACTCGAGTGATGAGTCACTTTTCCAAACTATTTTTGAAGTCTTTTTAATCCTTTTCAATTTCCACCTGAAATAGAGCTTAATTGTAGATAATTAAATGTAAAACATTCAATTTCGGGTCAAGTTCTCAAAAATGTATTTACTTCCCACATTAAGGCCAAAATTCACCCTAAGTCGTTGATCTATTCTCATCCAGCGAATGATGGTATATGTTGTCAGTTATTGTGGGTCCCATGACTTTTGCCATTTTTTGGGCACATCACCAAACTCAAGTCACTTTTCCGAACTGTTTTTGAAGTCTTTTTAATTCTTTTCAACTTCCACCCAAAATATAGCTTTATATACTTAATTATAGTTAATTAAATGTAAAATGTTCAATTCCAGGCAAAATTCTCACAAATGTGTTTACTTTCCACATTCGGGTCGAAATCCACCCTAAGTCGTTGATTTGTGCTCATCCAATGGACGATGGTATATGTTGTCAATTGTCATGGGTCCTATAACTTTTGTCATTTTTTGGGCACATCACCAGACTTGAGTCACTTTTCCGGACTGTTTTTGAAGTCTTTTTAATCCGTTTCAACTTCCACCCGAAATAGAGCTTTATAGACTTAATTATAGTTAATTAAATGTAAAACAATCAATTTTGGGTGAAGTTCTCACAAATGTGTTTGCTTCCCACATTCGGGCCGAAATATACCCTAAGTTGTTGATCTATGCTCATCCAATAGATGATGGTATTTATTGTCGGTTGTTGTGGGTCCCATGACTTGCCATTTTTCGGACATGTCACCAAACTTGAATCACTTTTCTAGACTGTTTTTTAAGTCTTTTTAATCCTTTTCAACTTTCACCTGAAATAGAGCTTAATAGACTTAATTATAATTAATTAAATGTAAAAAGTTCAATTTTGGGCAAAGTTTTCACAAATATGTTTACTTCTCACATTCGGGTCGAAATCCACCCTAAGTCGTTGATCTGTGCTCATCCAATAGATGATGGTATCTGTTGTCAGTTATCGTGGGTCCCAGGACTTTTGCCATTTTTTGGCCATGTCAATAGACATGAGTCACCTTTTGAGAATGGTTTTGAAGACTTTTTAATCCTTTTCAACATCTGCCGAAATAGAGCTTATTAATTATACAATTGCGAATCTAGAATTTAACTATACTTAATTAAATGTTTATCATTTATGGAAGTTTTTTCTTAGAAGTTTGCAAAACATGTTTATCATTCCTCTGCATGCACTAGTTCAAAACTTCAACAACAAGTAAGTTGGACTTTTAATTCACTTGTTTTTTCTGAGATAAACATCTTTTTTGTATATTTATAAAATTATAATCAATGATAATCAATGTACAAATAATTAATGGAACGAACTGGATTTTTTTTACATGTATTAAATATAGAGGAAGAAACATTACATAAAAAAGATCACAGTATTAAATTTTTTTTCATTGTTTAAAAAAATATTGAAATAACGTAGCTCATAGACATTGTGATCCTTATTGGATGCTATCACTTGCAACCAATCCCTAACATTATATATTTTCAAATACTTCTTTGTCAAGAACTTCAAATATCTTTTAGAAAAGGTCGTCTCAGAAGTGACACTGAGTTTGTTCTTTAACTTTAGAGAAGAAATTAGAATAGACCTGCTATTTTTTTATGGTGAAAATTAAATCTTATATCCACACAAATTAATAACTATTTAAGTTATTTCAAAACAAAATGATTATGCTAAGTATGTTATTTGTTTTTTTAAATCTTATATCCATAAGAGGCAAACTGAAACAAACTGGAATTTGCAAAATTATCATTAATATATAAGTTTCATAAATTTATAATGTTTACATGTCTGAGTCCCTCAAAAACTTTAAAGACAAAATAAGTGAGTCTGTGAGGTTATGAGGAAATAGCCAAAAAAACAAAACTACTAGGAGTTCGGGGCTAGGGCACAGGTAGTGGACACATTCATGGTTTACCCTAAGAATCTCGCCCTCCCTCCATGTAGAATTCTTCAGACATTATAAGTTGTGAGAATTCTTCAAGCCAACTGTAGTTTGGAAAGTCGTCCAAGTGGAACCATTTCCAAAGAAATTCCCTACCAATCTATGCTCATTTCCTATGACATGTCAACTGCTCCGCATTCAAGTTCAAAACAAACGGTTTCCTGGCTACTGGCACTATTTGGTCAAGGATGAGAAGCTTGGTTAATTCATTCGCCCAAGGGATCCCCACCCCTACTTCGGCAAAGATGACAACAGTAACATCATCTCCAAGGAAGTCTTCTTTAAACACCTTCCTTAACAACATTAACATATCCACCTTGTCTCCTCCAAGGTCCAGAAGAGACACCAAGAATCTAGATGTAACGTCCATGTTAACATGGAGTGTATTTTCATTACATAGAAAGTCTTTGCCCAGCACCATCCTCATAGCCTCATTAGTGAACATCCCAACCTCCTTATAGACTAATTGGAGGGTTGGGTCTCTAACGAAGCCCAAAAAGGCCCTCTAGTCCTCCGTAGAAATGCTTCTCAAGTGGATAGGAGTGTCCATCTTGAGAAATCAAAATACCAAATTAAATAGCTTGAGCCTATAGACCTAAACCAAAGGCAGAATTTAAATACGATGAGCTCTAACGATTTATCTACCAAAGGCTAATTGAAGATGAAAGAAGCAGAGATCATATATAAATAGCTAAAGCTCTTGATTGTAATAATTCCTTCTCTAACTGTATTAATTCCTTTAAATTTTTTTAAATCTTTTGTATATCTCTACAAAATTTTCCTATAAATGCACTAGTGTGCAAAATTGGAAACAACTATAAACCAATACCAAGTACTGGACATATATTAAATGACCAACATTAAATATATGTGATACTTGGTACTTAAAATGACCAACATTGGAAGTCGTGGGGATAGAGTGGATTGCAGTTAGTGACTAGACATATATTAAATGACCAACATTATCGACCGTGATATTTAATACGTGTTTATTAATTCAAATTCCATTCCGGGCACTTTTTGGTGAACTATGTTCTCTTCAGAAATTTGGGCCAAAATAAAACTTCAGTCGATGATCTACGATCATCAAACGGTTTAAAATCATTGATGGATTTTAGCTATGTGTCACCCTTCACGTGTCAAAGAGTTCGCATTTATCGATACATCTTGAAGAGTCTATACTCAATGTGATGTATTGATGTGATGTGATGTGCCTTGTCTATTAATGGCAATGAATTCATGAAATCGCCAATAAAATATATATTTTTTCATAAATAACAAAATATTAGCCAAACAAATTAAATAATTTTCAAGCGGTGGGTAAAAATCGCCAATACACTTGAATAAATTTTCCTTCGAAGTAAAAATTTCCGCCCATACAATTATATATTTGTTCCTTTAAATGAAAAAATATTCACCTCCTACAATATATATTTTCCCCACAGAACAAGGTATTATTCGCTAGAATTTTATGTAATTTTTGTACCCTAGAAAAAAATTGCCAATACAAAATAAAAAAATTTCCTACTTTGAAAATTTTTTTGCCATCAATATGAAAATTTCCCCCCAAGAATAATGTTTGATTGGCCAAGATTTTACACTTGCCCGAGGGGTGGTTTCTTAAAGTTATCCCTAACCATTCTGTTGTGGTGTCCTTGGTGCAAATAGTTGCCTCTTGATCCCATTGTTTTCACAGTATCTAGTACTAAATTCCTCTAAAGTAAATTCACCACCTTGATTAGTTCGTAAGATTTTTAGCTTCCTTCCACTTTCATTTACAACTAGAGCTCTAAATGCTTTAAATTTGTTGAATGCTTATGTCTCGTCTTTCAAGAATGTGACCCACATCATCCTTGAGCATTCATCGATATATATCATGAAGTATAGATATCCTTGAATAATCCTAGTCCTCATTGGTCCACATAGGTCAATGTGAACCAAATCTAGCAAATGTTTAGCTGAGAAAGATTTGCTCTTGAAGGTTGAGGATGTCATTTTTGTTAGACACAATGCACCACTGAGAGGGGGTGAATCAATGGTTCTCAAACTTTTACCTTTAACAACCCTATGTGAGTATATCGCTTGATAGATCTAACTAAATGTAGACTTTCTGGTTAGTGGGGAGACCAACACAAATGCAATCACACAAGAGGGACATCACATAACACAAGGATATATGAGGAAAACCTAAGATGGGAAAAACCTCAGTGAGAAATGTTGTTGGAGTCTACTGCTCCAATCCAGCCTCACAATGAAACACTTCGATTACAATATTTAGGGCACCAACCCAAGGAGTACCACTCCTAAAATTTATGGGCACCAACCCAAAGGAGTGCCAACCCCTAATTTAGGGCACCAACCCAAGGAGCTACAACTCCTGCATCGAGTTCCAACTCAGTGAATACAAAAACATATTTTGATATCAAAGTTATCTTCTTGTTACAAATGGATTTTGTAACTCTTCTTCAAATCTCTCAATTGGATCTCTTGTCTAGTTCACTATTGGTTCTCTCTCTGTCAATTCTCTCTCTCTGGTTGATTTAGAGATCTATTGATTTTTCTCTTTGTTGGTTTACTCTTCTCCCAACAACACTGCTGCTCTCCACCGATACAATCAGCTACCTGCTATATAGCTGCCTTCTTTGTAGTCTTCTCCACTTCTTCTTTGTTGGTATGGTCACTATCAGTATTCTCACTTCTACTAGTCGAACACTTCAACCTATTCTTCCTCACACTCAATCTCTTTTCTATCTCCTTGATGATAACTTGATTGATTTCTCTTTACATCTAGCAACACTCTCCCTTTCAGCAACACTTAACAATATTTTTTTCTTGCATATTTATAGCCTGGTCTTCTCGCCAAAAGTCAATTCAAATTCAAGCAGTTAGGGTTTCCTCATTGACCTTGAGGCAAACCAAATCTAATAAGATCTCATCCGATCTGATCTCTAAGATAGTTGTCTTCACATCACCACCATTAATGTGCCTTCCAATACACATTTTCTAAACTTAGTAAACACGACCCTGCATCTTGACCTGCATCTATCAAAATGCCATAAATATCTCAGTTGTTTCCTTCTCGAGGTCCTCTTGCAATTTGATTTCCTTTCTTCGATATGGGTGCCAACAACTCCCTGATCTTTCTCTATCATTCATTCTTCCTCAATCTACAATCCTCTGATCCTATCCATAAATCACGGGCTCTATATTAAATGCACAACTGTAGAAACACTTATCCCTACACAACACTTCACTGACCTCTGTGAGCTTTCCACTTCAAATCCATGTGGCATCCATGTTGGTATCCACCTTTGCTCAAATAGCAGTGTTAGTATGGATTGGATCACCAACCAACTCCAATACAAGGTTCCACTACCGGCTTACTAACCCTATCGGTTAAACCCTTAACCGGTTTGTCTTCAACCTTGCACTCTGCTTCTTTTCTAGTGGAACTCTCAATCGTTTGGCACTCTTGCTAACCTACCTTGTGCACATCTTCATCAAATGGGATTCTTTTGCATCTGCACCTTGTCTACATTACCAGTGGACATACATACTGGTGCACATACATACCGGTAAACACTCTTGATGACACCATGTCATCAACTTTCAACTGACTCCATCTTCAATCCGACCACTATCTTTTGCTTGCATCCACTTAGCCTTTCCTTCTTCCTGATCAGCCCGGACCATGTCTCAATAGGTTTGTCAAAGTTACAACTCACTATACTTCATCTATTCTGGAAACCCAACATGCCTTCTTTATCAGTCCAATGCATATCCCTAATCTCATGCACTTGAGGCATTCATTTGATTCATCGATAGATCCGGTGTGAGCCTTCAAACACCTACCTTTACCTCTTCTATCTTATATTATAGAACTATGGTGCACAATTTGCATAATAGGAGATAAGCTCCACTTATAGGTGGTAATGAATCCTTGTCATTTAGATCCTGCAATGCACTCATGTGGCTTCCTAGTTTGTGCATCATATCTTCAAACATGCACATATGATACAGTGTGGGCACATTCACTATCAGTCATCACTTCATATGGTGACTGCATCTCTATCCAGTGGGAGTCCTATTGTTTTGCATCCACACAGCATACTGGTGACCTGTACATTCTTCTCCTCCTGTGTTGATGTGATTTAGGTAACATTTTGCCTCTTTATTACAAACAACAACTCAAGTATCTTGCTCATCCTGCTTGTAAATTGGTCGTAAGCTTGCCAGTTGGAAACCACTCACTATCAACACAACACTTATCAATTGACATCCTTTCCTTACCAGTAACCTTTTTATTTCATCCACACAAGTCAAACACTAACTTGTGTACCGGTGAATCCAATGGTCATTCCTCTGAATGACATTCTCTTCTTTACCGTTGACATGCAACACTATATGATATCAATGATTGCACATCAATTGTATTCCCATACCGGCTGTCCTTCTATACCAGTTGACATCAATGACAACACAATGCCAACAATTTTCCCTAACTGACATTCCTTGTACAAAGCATTCACTAGTTTTTCCAACTATGGCAATCCTCTTACTAATTTTGAATTGTTGACTCTTACAATGTTATCAAAATTCACATGGAAAAACCTTTGATGCCAAAGCCAACTATCTTCTACTTTTGCAATCAAAGAACTATTGACTTTAGAGTTTAAGTGAAATAAGTTACCTTTGGTTTGTTTTCCTGTTGCAATCAGTTCACCTTTGCTTCCAAAGTTCTTGCAAACTCCATTTTTGAATTCTAAGGGGTAACCTTTGTCATTGAGTTGAGAAACACTCAAAATATTGTGTTTCAGACCTCCAACCTAGTAGACATCATCTGCACTACTCTTACCATTCAGGGAAATGGATCCTCTACCTTTCAACATGCAGGGAGAGTTATTCCCAAATCTAAGAACACCTCCATCAAATTCTTCTAATGTTAGAAACTTGCTGTAGTCACCAGTCATGTGGTGTGAACAATCATTGTCTATAATCCAATCATCTGAATTATCCAAGTGAGTGACCAATGCCTTCTGATCTAATATGTATTCTTTGATAGCAACAAAGACAATGTCCTCATTTGTATCTTCCTTGGATTCTTCATCAGTAATACCTCCATCCACTGCAATGAAACAATTTATTTTTTCTTTTCCTTCAAACTTCCTATATTTCTCTCATTTTTCCTCATTATCTCCATTAGGACGGTTAGCAGCAATATGTCCTATCCGGTTACATGCAAAACATTTACATGGTAATTTACCTCTATTCTTACCGGTACCTCTGGGTAATGGCTTGGCCAACAATGCTTCAAGTTCCATCAAGCTGTCTTCATCATATACCTCTCTGCTAGATCTAGATTCATGCCTGTAACTTACTTCTCTGATTTTCCTTATTGATGGGGTTGAGACTGAGGCTTTAAATGTAGATTTTGACCTTTGAACACTTTCATCAAAACTATTTAATTAAAATGCAATTAATTTACCAATGATAGAGTCAAGAGTTACCTTTGTCTTGTCAATAGATTTACATTCTTGAATGGCTGCAACTCTGATAGCGTAGACTGGTAGAAGGGTTCTCAATACCTTGCTAACCATAATGGCATCCTCCATTTTACCTCCAGCACTTTTGATTTCTCCAACTATCTCCTTGATTCTCTGACCATACTATTGAATGTATTCACCTTCAACCATTCTCATGTCATCAAATTTTCCTCTAAGACTCTCTTCCTTGGCTATCTTTACATGCTCATCACCGTCATAGATTTCTTCTAGTTTCTTCCAAACTTCATGTGCAATTTACATTCCATGAACATCAACATATTCTAAATCGGACAAGGTATTGATGATGACTTCAAATTCTTGGTTGTTCTCCTATTGCTCCTTCTTCTGATCATCTGTCAAAATTACACTAGGCAAGTTATACTTATTATCAACATGATCCCAATACTAACTTCCTAAGCTCTTGATGTAAATATTCATCCTATCACTCCAGATTTTGTAGTTATCTCTATTGAACTTCAGACCTTCTCTCTTCATCATTTTCTCCTAGATCTTTTCCTCAAGCTATTAGGCTTATACTCAAGAGGACCTGGAATGCTCTAATACCAATTGATAATATGATGAAACTATAAAGATCCGATCAACTACTAAGGTAGGGGGTGAATCAGTAGATAAAAAATTAACTAGGCTTTCACCAAACTTATTTCCAACTCAAAAACAACTCACAAAGTTTACCAGTTTAGACACTTTAGCAAATCTGCAACTACATTGTTAAACCTTACCGATTGACCTAAAACATCAGTGATATAATGCAACAGATCTAAAACTTAAATATCCTTTGACCAAAACCTTAAACCACTTCACTAATACCAGTAATAACATATTTCATATTATTTCTAGTCATTTAAATATATCTATGCAGATTTAATAGTCATTCATATCAACCATACAAAAAAAACATCCACAAAATCATTCACCACTTGACACAATAATTTTTCACGTGGAAACCCAAATGGGAAAAACCATGATGGGTATTAATACCCACAAGTACTTTGAACTCTTTTGAAGTTCACCCTATTAGGAGCCAAGCCTTGTTAGAAGCTTATACAATAATGTTCTGTTAGGAACATATCTAGTTAAGGACCACCCAGTTAAGGGATTGACTACAAATACCCTGTTATAGGTAATACCCTTTGAAAGGTAACCTCAGTGGAGGATTTCAAATCTAAGCTAATGGATCACCTGGTTAGAGGATTTCAACAACAAGCTTGTTAGAGCTTACCCAGTTAACGGATTTTACTGTTGTAATGGTTAGAGGACAACAGGTTCTTGACCGATCTGGAAATAGCACTTCCTTGTTGAATCAGATCCTTTATCACTCCTATCTGCCTTCACATCATTCTGCAGACATACCTCTTAGTTTGGAAACAATCACTTCCACACTTAACCAAATTTTCCAACCACTCTTTCAATCAATCCATCAACCTTAAAAACAAATACATTAGGTCGGTAACACAACACAAATATTACAAATATCATAGAGATTACAAACACATCGGTTCAATCTTGACCATTAGATTACATGCAATCAACTTTTCATTCTTCTAGGCATCTACAACCACTCCTGGATCATCACACTTTGAATCTTGTAACACATCATGAGTTTTTCACTTCATACTATGCATTTGATCATTCTCAAGATAAATAATTATCTTTACCTGCCAAAACCTTTTCAAAACTCATCACATGCAACATGCTTACGTGGCATCTTCATCACTGATCATCATTTGGTCTAAGATCATCACAACCGATCTCTAAGCTCCATCGGTTAGGGTTTTGTAACTCAACTGGTTAGGGTTACCAATTGATCTTCACAGCATCATTAACGGTTATTTTATTGCTTCATTATCGGTTGTTTTACTACTTCATTACTAGTTGCTTTACTGCTTCATTATCGGTTGTTATTGACATCAATGATGATACTATACTTCTTCAATACAATCTCCATGCAATGCCAACACCTAGGACCAACAATAGAGTTGTATATGTTATGTCTATTATTGGTTCCCTCTTGTATATGTTGGAAAATAGTTGGAAGTGTGAATTTTTGGTCAAGCTTCTCTTAGTCCCCACATGAGATGTACCTGAGTCTGATATGATGTGTGTCCTTGTTAGTCAATAAACCTATGCCTACCTTTGTGAAAATATCATTCCCCCTCACCTCACCAAAATACAACAACAAACCTTCATTCGTTGATCCACCTGTTACATAATCCTTGGAGATACCCTATTTCGAAGCCACTTCGATGGAACCCTCCTAAGGTGTTTAGATAAAGAGAAGTTTGAAAAAGCATTACATGAGGTACATGAAGGTATCTATGGGGAACACTCAAGTAGCCTCACTCTAACTAAGAAGCTCTTGCGCATTGGATACTACTAGCCCATAATTGAACAAGATGCATATCACTATGTTAAGAAATGTGTGCCTTGTCAGAAACATGGTGATAAGATACATGCATCATCTCAGGATTTGTGGTCATTCATCACACCTTGGCCATTCTCATAGTGGGAACTTGATCTCATAGGTAAAATTCATGCCACCTCATTAAATGGTCATAATTCATAATCACCACAATAGAGTACTTCACTAAGTGGGTGGAAGCCATACCACTCACCTTTATCATCGACAATAAATTGCTAAGTTTAGCCTAAATTACTTAATCTGTCGATACAAAATTAATAAAGTTATCATTAGAGACAATGGTAGACCTTTCAAGAATCAGGATGTCAAAGAGCTATGCCAAAAAAATTCCATCCAACACTTTTACACTCCATATTACTCGCAAGGTAATGGTCAAGTTGAGGCTTCCAATAACTTATCAAAATCTTAAAGAAGACAGTCAATAAAGTTGGTTGTGATTGGCACTTGAAACTCCATCCCACCCTTTGGTTCTACTGCACAAGAATTCTCACACCCGTAGGAGCCATGCCATGCTCCCTAGTCTTTGCTTTCAAATTTGTCCTCCCCCTTGAGATCGATATTCCTTCACTTCGAGTGTCAATGCAGAACATCTTTCTTGATGAAGAGTATAGAGTGGCCAGATTATGCGAGCTTGAATTTTTAGATGAATAGTGTGTCAAGGCCTTGAATCATCTATGGGTCTATCATAATTACCTCTGATTAAGCTACAACAAGAAATTTGGAACCCGAGATTGATATTGGTGACCTAGTGTTTATGGAAAATCAGAGGAATCCCCAAGACCGAGAAAAGAAAGGCAAATTTGAGCCTAATTGACTTGGACCATATGTCATCACTGCAAAGTATGGTGCTGGAGCTTATCAACTAGCTACACCTAAAGAAGAACCCCTGGATGAGCCTAATAACATCATGCATCTAAGGAGATTCTATGCCTAAGTCTTTGGAGTGTCCCGGTTTTCAAAAATAAGAAAAAGATCAAAAAAAATTTAAAAAAATACAAAAAAATATTAAAAAATGATAAAAAGGTAAAAAGTAAAGAAAAATCATTTCATCCATTAGTGAAAACCACTTTGTGGTGTTATGGGCAAGTACCTTGGTGAAAAATCTATTCCTAGGAGTCAAGATAAATAAGTCAGATCCACCATCTAGTTGGACATTCATCGCATTTGCTTGCATCACTTTCCCTCTGCATTCATATTTCCTTTCATCCTCCACTTTGCTTATGCATATCCATATCCCTTTCCTATCTTTGCAGGCACTCTTCACCTAAGTTGTTCACCCACATCCTCGCATTGATCCTCCATCTGCACTCCCTCCTCTTGATATGATGAGCTATACTCCAAACCTTGAATAGGGACCGACCCATCAAACTAAGCTTTATCCCATTACATTGAGCTTTCCCCCATCTTTTGAGCTTATCCCATTAATTTGACCTTCTTCTTGACTTGTGCATCCCAAATACCCATCCATAATATGCTAATCAAATCTCAATGATGATGTTCTGACTTGCATACACTTGCACTTCCATTTGGTATATTGCCTACTTTGCAGTCCCATTAGTTACCTTTTCCCATCGGGATGCATCCTCCCCATGTCTAGCAGTCTATCCAAATTCTTGTCCTACTCTTGGCAAGAGATATCGGTTGGCCATGTGTATTTCATTTGCATGATTGGTATTTTTTCTTTGATTTTTATTTTGTATCCTATGACTATTCCTTTCTAGGGATACCTCGATCATTTTATATCTTAGTATGTCTTGGGTTGGTGTATATTGGGACATCTTTTTGTGGTATGGCATGTTTGATGGTTTCTCTTGTATGATCCAACAATCTCGCATTTACACCTTCATCAGTATTTTCGAACCTATGTGCATTGAGATACCTATTAATTGAGAGTCTAGTCTATGCCTTGGATATTCACAACATCCTAATTCCTATAATCAGTGATGTAGATAATCCCTGGCAATATTAAAAACTAGTTTTTCTCTCCACATTTACACAAAAAAATCTCATCCATCCACCCATTCCATTTCATCCATTTTCCTTGGAGACTCTGATTTATTTAACCCACCTCCCCCTTTTCTTATTCTTGTATCCAATCCCTTTCATTGTATTATTATTCACACATCACAAAAAATTGCCCATCTACATCTTGCATTATCATATCCATTCCATTTTGGTTACATCTCTTGTTTACATGATCATTTTAGAATCACATTAGATTGCATTGCATCTCATGGTAAGATTCATTTACATTACTCATCTTTAGCTTGTGCATAGTAGAATTATTTTCCTTGCATTTATTATAATTTAGAATGCATTATAATATAGAGTTGAACTATACTTATTTTCATATAGTTGCATATTGCATATATAATTGGGTTATTTTGCATTCATTGTTAGACCGTTTAGATTCATTTTTAAATCATTTTGTATTACCATATCATTTAGATTCATTTTTAATTCATTTTGTATTACCATATCCTTAAGGTTCATTTTAATCCATTTTGCATTAGCATATCATTTAGGTTCATTTACCCATTTTTATTTTTTTAAGCATTCTATCATTTTCAAAATGCATATCATTTCATCTCATTCATTAATTAGTCATTATGCATTATAATAATCATTCCAAATTGCATACATTGCATTTACATCATACATCAATAAATCATGTCAGTCACCACATTATACATCCTGCATTCATAATCATAATACATATCACCAAATCACATGCATCACCTCATATAGACATTATAAGTGCATTCATCCTACATCCACCACATGCTAGGACATATCATAGATAAAATCATCAAAAACATATGCATATATCATATAGTCACATATTTTCCCTACATCATAAGCATGTCAGCTTGCTCATCATCACAATCATTATAATCATACACATGCATCATCATAAGTAGTCATCATAAATACCATCTCATATGTGTGTGTGTGTGTGTGTGTGTTTTCTTTGAAACGACGTGGTAGGATGCATTGCCCCTCTGAGTTCATGTAGGTAGGTGATTGGAAGGTTCTCAAGAATATGTGCCTTTGTCGATCCTAAATAAGGTTTGGGGGGGTATAAGGACTATTGAGGTTAAATTTGAACTCTAAAGAAATGTCCTGAAACTTGTTAGTCCATCATAAAATATAAAAAAGAAACTTAACTTCAACCAATGAAGTAACATGAAGTAAATTAAAGAAACAAGATTATACCTTCCATGATTTACACCTCATTGCATCCTAACTCCACTATTCAAGGTTGCAAATGATTTTCTCTCAAACAAGAACTTGTAGATTCCAAGATGGCATATGAAGACTGGACTAATAGCTAATTGATACTATGATATGCATATGCAAATGATTTAAGCTAGCATGATATTAAGCTATGATAAGAATTCTAAAATTGCTAATTGCTTCAAACTCAAACTCACTGATACAAGATAAAGACTCCTAGAATGACTATATGATTAGCTATTATTCTATTAGTTTCAAAATGGCTTAGGAGACCTTTCTTTATATATTTTTTAGTGCATAAGCTTAGGTGGCAGAGATCAACGGTCATTACTGAATCTTGCAAATTGGATGGTTATGAGCAAGAAGTTGAAGGTTGAGAGAAAGGGGGAAGGAGAAGACAAGTGTCACTCATCTCATCTTGACTGAGTTCAAGACTTGAGAGGATATAGGATAGTTGGAGATGATTTAGGAATGAGAGGACAAGTGGAGTCAAGTCCTCCTAAGATATAGGGATGTTGGAAAGAATATAGAAGAAAGTTAGGAAATACGTGTACGTACAAAATATTTCATTTATTTTGGAAGTTGGAGATAAGTGGCTAATAAATGATTTTATTTTATTTTGTTGAATTAATTTAGCCACATGATGGATGAGTTGGCAAAGAAGAAGTGATGTGGAGAATGAAAGGTGAGTTTAGTGGATAGAGGAATAATTAAATATTAGATATTTAATTAACTGATTAGAAGAAAGGGATATAACGAATTAATTAATAAAATATTTTAATTAAATTAATTAATAGAAGGACATGAAATGAATTAAATAAATCAATCTTTTCAAATTAACTATTTAATAGAAGAATAATTATCAAATATATATTAAATATTTATTGAATTGCTCATAGCCAATTTTATGTGTATACATTTTGCCCCTCTTTGAAATGATGTTGAGACAACATTGTTTCAAAGATTAAATCAAGTCTCGATAATGCACCTAATGGAGATCAAAAATCCTGATTGTGTGCCCCCTCGGGAGATTGATCGTGAAATTATTGAAAATTTTGGATTGAACGATTAATCTCACGATAATTGATTTAAAAGATCCCTCAATTAAATTCATTTTTTAGAAATAAATAAATAAAATCGCCTCACTCCAAAAAAAAAATTAATTACTCCTTCAAAAGGTAAATATAAAAGTAACCTAAGTTAGTTTTATTCTCATTTGCATTCTTGTCATCTTTTGGAGTGAAAAGATATTGGTGTGCTGAGCTAGCAAAATGGTTATCTCGTTCGAGAATCATCGATTTGAGTGTTTGTGACTTTTCCAGAGACCTCCTTAGTATGGCCCACTAGTGAGTAACTTATCCCGACTTTGTAACTTTTCATATGAATTTTCATGATTTTCGGCATGTTTTAGGCTAGTTAAAAAAAATTGATATTCGGCATTGTGACTTAGCGCATTTACTTTGTATGTTAGCGCCTCTACATCATATGTTCTCACATTTGATAGTTTAGCGCTTCTATTGTGTATGTTATCTTTTTGATAAGAATGTTCACACATTTGATAGTTTCACGTTTTTGCTTTGTTTGTTAGTGCATTTATCAAAAAGGTTAGCACATTCAAGAATTTTCTCACTTTTGCTTCATATGTTAGCGCTTATTTCAAAAAAAATAGTGCATGTGTGATTTAGCGCCTGTGCTCAATAGAATAGCGCATTTGGTTAAAAAAATGAATTTGTTAGATTTTAAATATGTTAAAATTCATTTAGATGATTTGATTTGATATTCTGATGTGCGAATGTGATAGATAGTTATGTTGATTGATGTCTAATTGATAGAGAATTTGATAAATTTGATTGATAGGATAAATGATTGATTGATTTTATTGATAGATAGCTCTAAGAGGTCTATTCAGTCTTTGATGAAGAGCATGATAGAGTTTGTTTGAATCCATTGATTGATAGCCTGATTTGCTTGGTAGAAAAGATTTGATTGCTTGTTGATGTGATTGATCGTTTGATTAATAGATTGATATATTAGTGATCTCTTAGATTTGATAGAGATCAAACTCTCTTGTTAAACAGGAGAAGCTCAATATTCTCCAGTGTCGAGAGAAACTCCCAGCCATATGCCATCTAGTGCTAGAGTTGACACAAGCTGAGTTTAGACATATAAATGCATGTGGGTTGCGTCATTTTTTGTATATGCCTGTTATCATGCATAATAGGATCTATTGACTGCATTATCTGAGAGATGGCATAGTGAGCACAACACTTTTCACCTTCCCACTGGTGAAATTAGTGTTACACTCGAGGATGTCTACAGGATCTTGCACATCCCCATTATTGGTGAGCTAGTCTAGTATGATTATCAGGATCTTGGAGGGACATAGGCTTGCAGAGCCATGTTTAGTGATGAGAGAATTGATAGAGGATATATTTGATGGGAGGATATAATTATGTATTACGAGACTCTCCCAGTGATTCTCGCAGGTTTGATTGGTTGATTTATCTGTCCAAACAAGAGATCTCGAGGTTTTGTTGTTGGTTGGGGTGGGATTTTATAGAGCATGATGCAGCATCAGACTCGCTGTGCTTGGGGTCTCTATATGCTTGTGCATTTTTATCATGATCTTCATCAGATTGTCTATGATGATAGTGCTAGTCTATCTACTGGATGCACACTTTTACAGGTCTAGTGTTGGGAGAACATTGTTGTTACCCGACCTATTCATCATAGATTTTGTGGTGATGGAAAACCTTATGTTTATTTATGTGGAGGTATCCTTACTCAGTCAAAGCTAGGTAAGATGGAGTATTGGCATTGGGTTATAGATTTGATGGATGATACAAACCAATAACATTGAGAGGGGGGTGAATCGGTGTTATACCGGAATAGAAGATTTTAGCTTTAACAAAACATTCATACACCAACTGGTATACTGGTATAAATAGAATTGAAAGAAGTAATGCAACCAATAAGCCAAACACATAAATGAGAACCATAACACACAGATTTATACATGGAAAAACTCAATGAGGAAAAGCCACGGTGGGATTTGTGACCCACAATATCAATTCACTGGCCATATGAAGAGATATTACAATATATGATAGACCTGCACTTGCAAGAAGGCTTACAGCCTAGAGCACACTGCTCATCCTCATTGACTACATAACAATCCAAACAACAATCTGGAGAAGTATGAACTACTTAGTATAGCATCTCCAATGCCAGAATACAGTTCCAGTTTAAGCTCTATATGTTCCGGTTAAAACCCTAAACCTCAGTACCGGAATAACCCTTATAATGAATTCCTCACATACACAGTCTCTCAAATATATTTTGCATTACACTACATCCATATATCCATTCCACATGTCTATCCCTAATCCTTATTATAAAATGATCTAATAAATCTCCCCTATATACCTTATACAAATTTATGCCTTATGTCGGCTTATAAGGCTATATACAATACCATATTAATATGTCGGCCAAATAACATAAATGAATAAGCATTAAAACAAGTTGTTGAGGCCAAATCCAAGATGTGTCGGCCTCCATTACTAATGACCTTTACCATACCATGTCGGCCTACATTGTCGGTGACTAAAGAAATCTTCTATCATGTCAGTGTCAGTGTAGAGTTTGTGAAGTGTCTGTCGGTACACCATATGAAGTTGGAACCCAAAATCATGTTGCCATCAATGACAACATAATGAAACCTAACCAATAGAGTGTCAATTGCCAACAATCTCCCCCTTTGGCATTGATGGCAAAACTCATGTGAAAAATGGTCATGGTTTCAACTGTCGGTTTCATCCTGCCCCGCTCCCCCTGAGCCGAATATGCAAAATTCTCCAATACTCCAAAATTCCAAAAACTCTGTAACTCCCCCTAATGTATGCCACCCTTCATTGTTTTTCACATGTATACTACTCCCCCTTTGACATCAATGCCCCAAAATTGTAAAAACAATGTTAAAGAAAGATAACTATACACTGAATACCTCCAAAAAAAATGTCTTAGCAGAGCTTGACCAATTTCATAAGTATTTAGTGTATCCCAGCTGGTTTTGAATGTGTCAGAGATAGATACAAGTCAAATCAATAAATATGAAAGTGATTATTTATCATTAACTTCTGTTGGTGTGGGCCTACCAAGCATATCCATGCATTCCCTCTTATGTACACCAAGTGAATCCAATCTTGGACTCACCAAACCTTTGAGACTTCTGGCTCTCCGAATGATCTTATCTCTTTCCTTTTCAAGAGGGGAAATTTGATTCTCCAAGGTCAAAATTTTTCCATCAATAGATGTGGTCAATGAAGTTAGTCTATCAAAAGAGTTAGCAATACTAGCAATTTTGTCATGTATCTCTTTTATATTTTCATCTACTTTTGTTGTAAGAATCTCAGTATTGCAACATACCCTATATATGTTAGTACCTTGTTTAAAAGAATTTTCTATCAAAATTAGCTTCTCCTCAATCTTTTTCTTCTCTCTCTCAATGACCTAATCAAAAGTGGCTCTATTAGCCAAAGTAAATTTTTCAAGTGCTTGTCAATTAGAGATCTATTGTAATGATTAAAAATCTTTAGAGATGTGCTTTGTTATAGCCTTAAGCTTGTCGGAAGGGCTCTCTTCATTCTGAGTCTTACATTTTGGGACCAATCTAAGTAGAACAGTGATGGATTGATCTATAATTCCCTTATCTATAGTTCCTTGCTTCATCAGTTTCTAAGAATCCATCATCATTACATTTGTGGGACTCATCTCTGTGATGTTTTTCTTTTCCACTAGACAAGTGTCAATTGTCAATAATGATGTGCCATCAACTGGTTCCCTATCGGATTCCCATGTTTTGTCTAGTTATTTAACCTTTATTACCTCCTCACTTGCACTGGTGGCTTCGCCACTTGGTGCAATTTGTGCAACTGTCGGTTCCTCTCTAGGAACAATATCCTCAACCTATACATTAATATCCAGAGAAAAAGTGTCCTCAATGTTAGTATCGTGTACAATGTTCTCAGTATTAACTGGTGTCTCTATATTTGTTTGTACATTTGTGTTAACCGGTGGCTCAATTTTCACTATCTTGATATTCTTCAAAATGGAGGGTGGAGTACCCATAATTCCTTTACCTTTCCCTTCAACTAGTGTATTTACAGTATTAGTCTTTGTCTCCGGTGAAGTGAATAATCCTCTATGCTCTCCCAAAAAATTTATCCAACCCTTTTGTGTTTCCTTTATTATCTCATTCATCCTTCCTAACATCAGGCTATTTATTCTGTGTTTGTTGTTGAATACCTTGATATCTGCAGCCTCTATTGTCTTCTCCATTTCATCTAGAGTTATAGAAACACATATAGCTAAAAGTTCTTGCATTGCAAATAACCTTCTAGCATCTAGCATGTTGTATAGCTCTGATGGTATTTGATTTTCTATTTCAATTAATGCTTTCTTATAGATATCTAAATATAGAAGAATTGCTTCTTCTACCTCTCTCTGTTCATCAACTTCAAATGTATCATAATAAGTCTTAACATTTTTCAGCATCCCATCCTCAATTATTTCATCAACAATTTTAGCACAAGTCTTAGGCGGAATAATTGTTACATTACCAGTCTCTAGTGCCAAATCAATGTCACTCTTTTTCCTCCTTCTGGTAGTATTAGATGCAGTTGATGGTGTAGCCTTGGGTGCCTACTTCTATGTCGGTAATTTGATGGTGACCTTCCTAACCAGTTGTTTCTTTGCTTCCACTTTAGGTTCTTCCAGTTTCTTCCTCACAACCCTTTTGAATGCTAATGGTGTGTCATCTTTAGGCTTAGAATCTGCAGTTAGAGGTTCAATGTGAACTACCAGATCCTTCATGTTTCTCCCTTTCTCCATGATAGCATCAATGAGTGCCTTAATGTCTTTAGAAACCTCTTGTACAAACTTGCTTGCCTTACCTTCTTGTTTTTCCCTCTTCTTTCAATTAAACTTGGTTTCAACCTCAAGAGTCTTTTGTTGTGTTGTTCCACAGGGTTTTTCTGCTTCATCTATTTTTGCATCAATTAGAATTTTTGCATAGGCAGTAAGGATTAATGCATCTACCTCATAGCCCATTTCATCTATCCAAATCTTTTGGGGTTTGACTGCCTCCATGAGAGTCACATCCTTCTTGACCATGAAACATATGTTGGTAGAGTATTTCTCTACAATATGCTCAGGTACTCTAATTCTAGACCTCATAGATTTTTGAAAATCCTTGAAGTAACCCCATAACTTATCATCTCTAAGACTTCCCAATACAGAAATTGATTGCTTAAGTTGTCTTCCAACCGGGATGTCAAAAGCCCATTGCTTCCTTCCAGAACCAGGAGTATCATTCAAAAAGTATAGCATTAAGTAGACTAACAGATTTCCATACCGGAAGGTGCCCTTATTCTCACCTTTAATCTTCCCTAAATTGATCAATAACTCCTCAAGAATCCAGTCACAAAGATCTAACTTGATATTTTCTCTCATCATTCTATAAGCAGCCAAAATACATGAACTTGAAACTGAATTCAGTCAGTTAGACTGAGTTACCTTGTAGCCTATGATCAAGTTACCAAACTTGATGTCAGTGTCGATGATGGTGCTCACCTTCATCGATCTCTTGTCTGATGTGGCACCGGTATTCTTCCTTACGAAGTCATTTGATACTTTCTTATCTAGATGTTGCCCTACCGATGGTAAACCAGTAGTTGCCCTGATGGCTTCCTTAGTGATTTTGTAGGGTCGGTCCAGCCATATGAATTCCCCATGTACTCTACACAGTACATATCTGATAATCTCATCCTCGAACTCTGGAATATCCAGAATATCAATGAACCTTAGATCTTTAATGTGTTCATATGCCAATTTGATTTTACTAGATTATCCCATGATTTCATTATATACATCCCCTTGATCTCTGAAGTGCCTAAGTCCTCTATATGACATTGAATATAGGCCCTAACATCTTCCACATATACCACTCCCTCTGGAACACAAGAAAATGCTCGAACCAGATCTTCCTTGGTAGCCACATGTGGATACCATTTGAAAATTAGCCTGGGGCAGTCCTTAACTTCTACTACAGTTGGATTTGCAACAAAAATAGGAGAAGAAGATGATCCTGATTCCATGATTCAAGATAGATGTCTTTAGAACTTTGTCAGTGAAAACCTCTAACAAATCCTTCCAGATGTCGATGTGATTACTCAAGAAGAAATATGATCACCTCCGAATAACTTCTAATTGCACTAAGTCACTTTGAATCACTCTGAATGTTGGGTGAATAATAATGAAGTGTAATCGACCTTTTATCCATCAAGAAACCCCTAATCTTTTGTTGACATAAATGACTGTCAGTGAATGATACCGGATCTCACTCTGAACATATCAATGCCGGATAATCCTCTCCAATATCTGGAACATCTTCCAGAATCTTCTCCAGGGGCATATGCATCATCTTCCATGAAATTTTCCTACCCCTAAGGCATCTGCCTTAGTTAACGGATGATCTCGCTACCGGTACAGGAGCAACCTCTTTTGTCAGATAAGTAACTGGGACATTCCCATCTGATGATTGCTCTTCAGTCTTTCTAACCCATCTTTGAGTATGATCTTGTCAAATTTTACTAACCTTCTCTTTGCCTTTATCATTTGATCCTCTATTGCCAACCGGTGTATTTTTGCTTCTACAAAACTTAGAAATATGTCCAACTTCATTCCATGCATAACATGTAACATTGTTCTTTTGAATTACTTTGCTAAAACCGGTGAAATTGCTTGACCTGCACTGATTATCCATATGTCCAAATTTTCCACAAGCATAGAATTTTACATTTATTTTGCAATCTTTTATCTTATGATCAATTTTATTGCATTTAGAACATTTACTGGGAGAAGAATCAGGGTTCTGATTTGTTCTTTTTCTACATTGCCTAGCCATGTGACCAAATCTATTGCAAACAAAACATCTACCATTGAATTTATAAGCATTGAATTGTCTTACTAGTGCCTTATGGTTTTGATCTTCATTAGCAGTACCGAAACTCTATCCTTGCTCAAATCCAAGTCCACTGGAATCTCCAATTTGCCTCTGTCTCTTCAATAACTCATCAAGTTGTGCTAAGTTGATCTTGAATTTTTCTTTGTACTCACTTGCAGCAGTTAAATCATCTCTTAGTATTGACATTTGTCTCTCAAGCTCTTGCTCATTGCTCTAGGATTGTACCAAATTAGAACTCAACATCTCATTTTTATGAACCAACCTACCACATTCTTCAAATTTGTTCTTCAGGGATACAGCAAGATTTTCTTCCTTTTTATTTCTACCCTCAATATCCTTAGACATCCTCATAGTCATAGTTTGCATTTCATTTTTCATAACCATGTTCTCCTTACTCAATTTTTGACATTGTTCCTTAAGTGCATTTTTCTCTTCATCATCCTAATTTTGCAAAAGTTCTTTTCTCCTAGCTTGAATAGATGATAGCCCCTCTTGTAGGACAAGAATAAATTATTTATCATAATTCAACTCATCTTGTAGCTTTAAGTTCTTCAATATTTCAGCATCATAATCTTTGAGTGCCATCTCAAGTTGCTTCTCCAAAGCCATATTTAATTATTCTGGTTTTAGGATCCTCCTCGAGCTATTAAACTTCCTTTGAGGCACAAGGCTCTGATACCAATTGTTGAAAACCAATAATACTGAGAGGGAGGGTGAATCAGTGTTATACCGAAATAGAAGATAATAGATTTAACAAAACATTCATGCACCAATCGGTATACCAGTATAAACAGAATTGAAAGAAGTAATGCAACCAATAAGCCAAACACATAAATGAGAACCATAACACATATATTTATACATGGAAAACCTCAATGAGGAAAAACCACGATTGGATTTGTGACCCACAATATCAATTCACTGGCCATATGAAGAGATATTACAATATATGATGGGCCTGCACTTGCAAGAAGGCTTACAGCCTAGTTTACACTTCTCATCACAATAGGAGCCTCATTGAATACATAACAATCCAAACAACAATCTGGAGAAGTATGAACTGCTTAGTATAGCATCTCCAATGCTAGAATATAGTTTTGGTTTAAGCTCTGTCTATTCTGGTTAAAATCCTAAACCTCAAGACCAGAATAACCCTTACAATGAATTCCTCACATACATAGTCTCTCAGATATATTTTGCATTACATTACATCCATATATCCATTCCACATGTCTATCCCTTATCCTTATTACAAAATGATCTAATCAATCTCCCCTATATACCCTATACAAATGTATGCCTTATGTCGGCTTACAAGGATATATACAATATCATATTTACATGTCAGCCAAATAACATGAATGAATAAGCATTAAAACAAGTTGTCAATGCCGGATCCAAGATGTGTCGGCCTCCAATACCAATGACCTTTACCATACCATGTCATCTTGCATTGTCGGTGACCAAAGAAATCTTCTATCCTGTCGGTGTCGGTGCCCGTGTAGAGTCTGTAAAGTGCCTATCGGTACACCATATGAAGTCGGAACCCAAAATCATGTTGCCATCAATGACAACATAATGAAACCTAACCAATAGAGTGTCTATTGCCAACAATAGATACTGTCATTTGGAGACCTTATATTGACTGTGCGCCTTGGATGGAGGACACATGGACTTTACCATTGATTTTGCATAGTAGGTACTTGATTGGTCACACTCCCTATATTGTTGAGGCAAGAGTTATCTGGATGCATTTTGAGATAGTTCGGGATTATTCAGTATATGCCTTCTAGTGTCACCATGTATGCACAATGACACAAGGATAGGCGAGATTGGGGCCCTACCTTATCTTTTGAGATAGCACGTGCAGAGTTTTTAGCTACTACAATGGTAGCTTATGATTTGACATCACATTTTGGATGTTGGGATCATAGCGGATTACGCTCAGTATATGCTTGCACACCCTTTTTCTCGTATCACTGATCTAGCAAACCCTCCTCCCAGCTCAAGAGATGAGGAGGATGATTCAAATGATCTTGTTGTTAGGCGACAGAGATGAAGGTGAGAGCTTAGAGCTTCTTGAGAGGCCATACGGGATGAGGGGGATGAGGGAGGAGATGGAGGTGATAGGAGACCTCGGCAGAGGGGAGGTTGATTAAGAGTCTAAGGAGGACCTTTTGGACCGGTTGGCAAGATTGGGATACCACTTCCCATGGCAGGGAGAGATGCAGGGATGGTTGGGAGATTAGGAGTACTTCCTCCAGTAGGAAGGGATGCAGGGGAGATTGGTTGGGATACCGACAAAGGCGGGATGAAGGCAACGAGAGGATTACCCTCTCCAGTATTAGGCAGGAGTGCAAGATTGGGCAGGGGCCAAGGTAGAGGTATTGATTTTGATCAGATTCATCTAGATCTAGGGTTATTGTATCTTAGGGTGGTTGGGATGAGGGAGAGGAGGAATTAGAGGATCATGTTCCCCTCATTAGGTGATAGATCTTGAGAGCTACTTGAGTGGCAATTCTAGCAGGTGGAGAGGTAGGTGGGATTAAGGACATGCAGGATGTTCCTTAGCGGGAGAGCTTGGATGATCTTAGAGAACAGATAGAGAAGCTCAGAGCATAGGTCCAGACACTCATGACTGAGAGAGATAGAGCTGTGAGGAGGCAACAGGATACCCAGGCTTTTCTTGATCATATTCAGCAGGTTGGATCTGGTACTCTCTCAGCTGATATTGTTAGAGAATTGTATCAGGCTGGGAAGGAGACATCATACTAGCGTCGATGATATGAGGACTTAGTCTCAGAGAGCCAAAGAGTAGTGAGTTATCAGACTACTCCTATTTCCAGCAAGATGGATATTGGTAGTGGTGGGGTTATGGGACCTCCTCAGAGGAGTAGGGATCGAAGTGCATAGCCATCTGGGGGATCATCTCATCCATAGCCACAAAGATGGACAAAGTTGGGTTTTAGTGGCATAGGACAACCTTGATTTGTAGACTTGATTTATATTGATGGGGCATTGTATTTATTATTGATTTTATATCATTGTATACTTGGATGTTTTATTGTTTTATGATTATCTATATATGCAGATATGGACTCTATATGATGTTGATGATTCGTGATTTATTATGCATGTTACTCTATATGATGATGATCTATATGCATTGATTATATAGATTATATATATGCAGTGATGGATGATACTATGATGATCTTTTCTCTCCTTTATTTTCATGATGATGATGTTCTATATGATGCAATAATGATGAAACAAAAATGCATTTGATTTTTTATTTTGATGGTCATGGATGCAAATGAAATTAATTCTATAATGCTTTACTTAAATGATGCAAATGCAATGATCTATATGAGAATGCTTCTAATGATTACTTATGCAAATGAATGTTGATTTTTTTATTTTTATTTTTTAACATGCATGCATATAATGATTTGAAATGCAAATGATCTATATGAAAAGTATTTGATTTTTAATTTTGATAATTTTTAAATGCAAATGATGATTATGAATTCTATGCTTGATCAAACTTATGTGATTGATGCTTATATGTAATGCTTATGATTATAATGAAATGCTTATAATGATAAATGAATCTAAGTGCGAAGATGCAACTAAATGACCTTAATGGATAAAAATGAATTAAAATGATAATGAACCTAATGTGAATAAAAATGATGATATACTACATGATTAATGAAATGCACTTAATTAAATGCAAACTAATGTAATGCAAATGATTATGATCAAAATGCAAACTTAATGAAATTAACAATAATAATTTAAATGATTCTAAAGATGAATGAACCTACAATGATCAAATGCAAATTAGTTTTGTTTGTTCAAGTATACTCAGTCTTTATTTATGACCATTGATCTCTAAATCGAATCAAATTCTTATAATGCAACCGATAATGAATGCTTATAATGTAGATGAATAATGAGCTAATCTAAAATGATCTAACTAAAATGATACTTCCATTCTTCATATGTTGTCTTATAACGGTGCTTGATTTCATCATTGAGCTTTAAAAATGTTGTAAGAAAATACAAGCAACTTGACATAATAATTCAAGCTGACTTGAGTATTTCTTACATGGATTTTGATATAGCAAGTTTATATAAGCAACTTAATATGATGAATCAAGCTGACCTAAGTATTTCTTGCAGGACAGACAAGGATTATCCCCTTTCATGTATGACTCGGAACGTCCTCCTTGATCTTTTACTGATCATATCCTTAGACCATAGATAGCAATCAAATAAAATAATCATGCCCCATCATAGCTTCTCTACATCCTTGAGTTGCATAGAGTACATGATCAATAATTCAAGATATAAACACTGAATCGTGTATGTCATTCACATGTTCTCATGGTCATTAACTAATATAATCATCTTGATGAATAATCCTTGATAATATTTTATTACTCGTTGGTTGAATCTTTGTTTTCTGAGTTTCATGATTGAGTTGTTACAAAATGTCTTGATCTTCGTTGCTTTGTTGCTCATTATCTATTTCAAAACCCTAGGTGTTGTTTTTCTACGTTTTCCAAATGTTTTGGATTTTCAAAGATTTAAAAGATCACCTTAGAAAAAGGCAATTGGGATTTTGCCTCCAGCGGAAACAAACTTTATTATGGATGTATGAAGAATGATCCAAATCATGGTAGGACACGATACAAATTGATCAATTCTAATAAAATCTAAGACAGTGACTACGCTAAGTATGTCAAAGATTGATAATTGTTAATAAGTTGCATATTTCCTGCTAATGGTTCAGAGAAATGAATGTGAAAGATGAAATGGATAAGCTAGGATAGATGGTAGTGATAGATGCAAATAGGATGGATAGATGGGATAGGATGGATAGATGTGCAAAGTGATCTCATAGATGGAAGAACTCACTTTAGATAGCGCCTACTTAACAGGTTTTAACCACTTGTTTTTATTGCACATTTTGATTTGTTTTTTATTTTTTTGTCTTTCCTGATTTTTAGAGCTGAAACATGTCTTGCCATCAATTGATAAAGATAAGACTACCCAAAACAAAATCCAGCAGTCATATTGATCTATGTCATTGTTTTGATTTGTTCGAGGATTGATAAGAATGTCTGGTTTCAAAGAGTAAGTACTGTATATAAGATCGATCTGTCTAGTTTCAAATGTACCTATCCCTGTATAAGACATATTGATGTTGATAAATTTTGAGTGATGAATTGATTAACAAGACATGTGATTAGTTTGATTGCAGACTTTGAGAGTTTTCTTGTTTGTTGATTTCATGGATGGGCGATGCGCTCATGCTTTAATTTTCAATTTTGTTCTTTTGATTTTTTTATTTTTAGTTTTTGAGACATTTTTTTATTTTTGGAGCTTTTTGGATTAGAATAAAAATGTATTTGGTTTCCCCAATGTATAGCAAGACAAGGAATGGATGAATTGTTGAGTTGAAGATGAATGGGTGAAAGATGGATGCATCTTATTATGGAACATGAAGAGACATGTCAAGAGATTTTTAAAAAACATGTTTTTGTCATTAGTTTTGATCAAGATCAAGGATGGAAAAGGGGATATGGATAAGAGAAACAAGATCATAGATAGTGATATATGATGGAAGAAATGAATAGTTAAGATAGATGTTATAGATTAGCATGAAGCAATATCGTAGATAGCACTGGATGAATTTAGATAGGGTAATGGATATTGGAGGAAGGATAATGGGAGATGTGGTATGAAGAATAGAATGGATGAAACTTTGACCCCAATTATAGAGGTCTCCATTTGTAAAGAGGCGATATGTAAGATTTTCATAGTATTTAGCACCACCTGAATAATTGTTCCTGAACTTTTCAAAGATAGAGACCCAACCCACACTTACAACCTCTAAAAAATTCAACCAAACATATCTAGCAATGAGGAAATATACTCAAAAGGTAAGAAAAATCCCAAACTGGATCAAGGTACTTAGTCTTTTATTACCCATGTGTGTGCAATTGGGTTCATTCTGGCTCATATGATCATTGTAATCTTCAGAATCCAACATGGCTAGCTACATGAGTTACCTTGAATTCAAAAGCATCCTGGATAGAGCCTCATTGCTAGCAAGTGTCCATAGCTCCAATGAGGTTATCATTGTAATATCACAAATATTTCTCCATTTTGAGCCAGATGTCCATAGCCTCGATGGAGTTACTTGCATATTCCCATAGCCAAGCATTTTGATATATCATTTTTTTTCTTACTTTGGATATTTCTTTTCCTGATCATGCTTTGGATCTTTTGATATTAAATTTTTCTTTTCTTGTTTTGATTGCATTGGCTTGTAAGTAATGAAACTTACATGGGTTTGATAATTTCAGTGGCGTTGAAGAAACATTTTAGATTTTTCACTAGCCATGTCTTCGACTAAGAGACCACAATGATTTAGAGCAATTGATTAAGTGTATGAGATATAGTAATCAAAAGATGTTGGTACCAAGATATGATAAGTGGTTATTTTCTCGATTGAGTGTGTATCCCAACCAAAAGATAATGTTAAAGAGGAACAACCTCGATTTCTGAAGTGTATCATGAATAGATATCTAGGAAATAGATTGAACATGAGATTCGAGCATGGGCAAGCATGTGACAAAATGACACAAATTCCTATTTCACAGATGATGAATTTATGCAAAGGATTGAATGAAAGGGATGGAAGGATAGAAAAGAGGTGTTGGATAATAGATAGAATGTTTGAAGATTTCTTCAAGGATAGATGGAAATGTATTCAAGATGAGTGTTGCTACACAACTCAAGATGTGATGAAGAGATGGAGGAAAATTGAATTTTGAGACATGAGAACCCAAAATAGATAAAGTATTTGAAGGAAGAATAGTTTTGTAAATATGTTTACATAGATGCTTGAAAGAAGTTCAAAGATGTGTGCCTCTGTTGATCTTTCTTATGGATCATTTGAGGTGATGGAATGGTGGATGGAGGGAAGTAAGGACCCAATATGGATGAAAGGGATGGAGAGTTTGATTTTGGAATGAAAGGACCTAAAATGGATTTGGAGGATGAAGAGTTTGACTTTGGAACAAAAGGACCTAAAATGGATTTGGAGGATGAAGAGTTTGACTTTGGAACAAAAGGACCTAAATGGATTTTGAGGATGAAGAGTTTGACTTTGGAAAGAAAGGACCTAGAATGGATTTGGAGGATGAAGAGTTCAACTTTGAAATGAAAGGACCTAAAATGGATTTGGAGGATGAAGAATTTGACTTTCAAACGAAAGGACCAAAAATGGATTTGGAGGATGAAAGGATTCCTTGATCTTGATCTTGACTTGGAGTAGGATCATTTGAGTTTGTGCTTTTCTCTTGATTTTTAATTAGATTAGTGAAGGAGATGGAAGGGATATCATTCTCTTTCTTAGGAGGTGGATGTTGAATGGGATTCTACTCTTGACATAAAAGGGGATAATCATGGATGGAATACCAAAATCTTAGGTGATCATTATAGATTCTTGATAGGTAGGATCTTCATCAAAAATGGGATTAGATTGAAGATCCATGATATCTTGATCTTGATTTAGGCTACGACTCATTTCCTTTGAATAAGATTTTTCTTTTTTAAGCGACAAGGGATGGTCACATGAGTGATCAAAGTTTGAGTTTGGATAGGTTGATGTTGTTGACTTGATGGATACTTCATTTTGGATACCCAAGGTCACTAAGTCAAATAGAGGGTTTATTCGATAGGCCCCTATGATAAAGTACACCAAATGATATGGATAAAGTATCGATATGGAAACTTGATTTGACTAACTTGAATACCTAGCTAGGTATTATTATCGTTGAGATAGTTGCATGATAAACCCTTGATCACTTGGTTTGATACTCCCCTAATCTTGTTGGATGAAACTCTTTCCTAAAGATAATTTGAAAAGTTGATAAAAACCTCAAAAGATGCTTTGTAGGATTTGAAAACTTCTCCACTTATGATTTCTCCTTGTTTGAACTGATTTTTGAGTTATTTGATTGATATTTTGCAAGATGTTTGATCATTTGTGACAATAATACATGATAGCACACGTGAAGAAAATGGTCATCCTAATGCTAAATATTTAGTGTATGTTCTTTTGAGGATGTGTTCAAATCCCTGATGTTTTCACTAGTTTGAGTACAAATAAAATACACCAAGTAGACTCTTTATTCAAGGGTCATTGACAATAAATTGTTAGAGTAATATTTATTAGCTAATAATTATATATTTAATTATTAGTCTATTATACTCTATGCTTAAGCTAAACTTAGGAATCTCATAATTCTTTAGGGTTTTCACCTTTAGGGTTTTGAGTATCCTTTTATAAGGATTCTCTCTTTGTATTTTCATAACAATTATAATTATTGAATCGCATTCTTGTTGCACAATCAATATGACTCCTCTTTTCTGGATCTTTGAATTCTATCCTCCATAGCTATTTTGCTTCTCTCTTTCTGTGACAGGTTTGCATGCAGGCCCTCTAAAGGATTTAATTCATTGAAAGTAAAGAAAGCATAAAAGAGTGGGTTTGGCTTTTTGGTCACCCAATTAACGGGAGAGCATATGCCTACCACTTTTGAGACATGGAGTATAAGTGTTCTTTTTAACCTTCCATAGCAATTTGATCTATCCTCTATTTGGAGATGTTGCTCTAGCAAGCATGGTGTTTATTTTAGCCCCACATAGCAAATGATTTTCTAAACTAGGAATTGGAAATCCTAGTCAACAAAATGAAAATCGTTGCAAAAAGTAACTTGCTTTGTAAGAATGGACAAGTTGATTGTTCTTTTTAACTTCCAAAAAATAAGATTGATTGTGATTTTTACCTTTGCAAGAAAATAAAAGATTGTTTTTCTTTTTAGAACCCAAAATTTGAGGTGTGAATCCCAACTTTGCAAGAAAGTAAATGTTTGATTTGTTGTTCTTTTTACCTTGCAAATGTGATTATTTTTAGAGCCCAAAAACAAGTGAGGTACTTTTTAGAACACAAAATTGAAAAATGAAGTTCTTTTTACCCAAAAGAAAATATGGGTTCTTTTTAACCAACTTTGAAAAAGCTAGAAAAGAAATCACTAAATCCTAACTTAACTCCTCCAAATATTCAAGAAACTGTTAGAAACCTGCAAAAAAAAAAAAGTTAGTGAAAATCCAAACCCTTTGGTGGGCTTTTACAAGCCTAATTTCAAATCTTGGTTACAAATTTTTCACTCCTGATTCTGAAATGCCCTAAAATTTGACTCAGTCTAAAATTTGGAGGATCTTCCAAAAACTAGATTTTGCATTATAACTCCTAGAGGTTTGAAACCCCTCTCAAACATCCTGACAATATATATGGAATATAACTTAAAGTATAAGAAAGAGAAAAGAGAAGAAGAAATGTCACTTATACTTGAATGTTATATTCCATATATATTTTCCTTCCACCAAGCCTAATTTAAATATTTGATTACAAATTTTGTACTCCGTTTCAAATGCGACAGAACATAGAACATATCTGCTAAAACAATTGTCAAATGCGCTAAACTATCTGTCAAATGCGCTAAAAGATTAGTCAAATGCACTAAAATTTCTATCAAATGCGCTAAAATATTAGTCAAATGCACTAAAATATTTGTCAAATATGCTAAAAGATTAGTCAAATGCACTAAAATATCTGTCAAATGCGCTAACCTGTGTTGCACAAGAGCTAACCTAATTGGCATTATTGGCATTAAGTTATCATTGATGTCAATTGGTTTGGCATGGTCATTGGTGAATAAGAAGTGGTGACCGATATAAGAGAATACATGATGATGTCAATCCAAATGTGAGTAAGCAGACAGAATGAAGCTTACCGGTACACATGAAATGTGTCATCTGTCGGTAAAGCAGGCTCACCGGTAAGGCAAGCAAGCAAGTGAAACAAGAACTAAAGGATGAAAAATGGTATACTCAGAGAAGATTAATGCTACTAGTAAATAGACTGAATAGTAGGACCAACATGTTTGATGGAAGGCCAAGTTGACCCATCGAGAGAGAAGAGATTTGAGGGTATGAAGGCCCACCAGTGGAGTTAGGTTATACTGGTAAGGTGAGTTGAACCGATAGTCAATCTTGGTCAACAAAGAATGTCAAACCGACATAGAAAACAAAGCAGAGGTGGATGTCGACAAAGATGGCAATTGCAATCCAGGTGGTGATAATGCACAGGTTGGTTAAGTGTGCATCGACATAACAGTCAGCAAGAAAGTTGACTTTTATGAAGAACCCACAAGTCATGGAGGATGCCAGAAGATTAAGGATCGAGAAAGACAAGATGGAAAGTGATTGAACTTATCCTGCAAGAACATTTGATCTTCGTACCTATTTGCTGAAGAAAACAACTAAGCCATTAATGGCATGTGATAGAGAAAAGCAGAAAAGCATGGTGCAAACCTCCAGATTTAGAAAATGCACATTGGAATGCGAGGCATTGGTGGTGTTGATCAATGACATGCAGATCATCTCTCTGGAAAAGAAGATCAGATCAAATCCAATATGGATCAAGTTGGTGAAGGCAAAACCTAACATGGAACTGTTTGAATGTTACTTTGGTAGGAACCCTAGATGATAAATATGTGAGCTCAAGACAGAAATTAGTTGATGCTTGATGCAAAGAGTGAGAGAATAGAACTCTTGGGCAAGGAGAAAGATCATCTTCCTTAGAGTTTATTCTAAGAAATTTGCAAAGTGAGTTAGCAGGCGAACCGGGGAGAGGGTTTAACTGGTAGAGACAAAGTAACCGGTAAACTATTACAGGTCTAACAATTAAGCTAACCAATGAGGTGTAATTGATCAAGAAGGCATCCGAGTGTGACATAATGTGGTGTGAGGATGAGAGAGAAATAAGAGATGCTAAGAGTAATCATTGAGAGATTGGAGAGAGTAATCTGATAACCGACAGTGTGAGAACTAGTGAAGAAGAGAAGGTTGTTAACTGGCAGAAATCTATTGATCAGGTGTTGCAGAACTCATTTGCAACTAGGTGAAATAACTCTATCAAAAATGTATTTTATTATACATCACCGAGTTGGAGCTTGGTGCACAGGTTGGTGCTCCTTGGGTTGGTGCCCTAAATCATTGTAATCCATTATTTCACTTGTGAGGTTGGATTGGAATAGTAGACTCTAGCAGCATTTCTCACTGAGGTTTTTCTCATATTAGGTTTTACTCGTACATCTAGTGTTGTGGGTTGCATTTGTGTGTTTACCTCTTTTGATATCCACATTTGTATTATCGGTTTGATTGTTTGGTTCTTAGGGTGACAGCCGATATTCTAAGGTTGTTTTAAAAAGGAAAAGAATTTAGGAACCATTGATTCACCCCCCTCTCAGTGGTACATTGTGTTCAACAATTGGTATCAGAGCCTAGGTTCCCAGTTGATTAAAGCTTGGGTAGATTTTGGTCTTAGAACACAATGGAAAGAAATGAGTTTGCCTCCTCAAAAGCCCCCATGTTTGATGGATCTAACTATATCTTCTGGAGCAGAAGAATGGATACCTATATTTCCTCCATTGGTTTTGATGTGTGGATGTCTGTCGAGAATGGGTATATTGTCCCTAGTGTTCCTCCCACTAATCCCAATGCCAAGGAGTATGAGAATAATGCAAAGGATAAACATGCTATCTTAAGCGGGATATTTGATAATGAGTTTGTCAAGGCCATGCACTATGCATCTGCCAAGGAGACTTAAGATAAAATGCAGAGGTTATTTGAAGGAGATGCAAAAGTCAAAGAGGCCAAGCTGCAAGCACTAAGGGGTCAACTAACAAAATGAAGGATGAGGAAAATATTGCAGACTACCTTCACAGAATAGATGAAACTATGAACACCATCAAAGGACTTGGAGAAGAAATTGCAGATGAGATTCTTGTCAAGAAGATACTTAGATCTCTCACACCTAAGTATGATACTAAGATTTCTGCCATAGAGGAAGCCAAGGATCTGAAGATCTTCACAATGGATGAGCTATTTGGCTCACTAACAACCTATAAAATGAGAACAACTAGTGAAGCATCTTCAAGGAAAGAGGCAGCATTCAACTCCACCAAAAAGGGAAAGGAAGAGGTTTCTCATAAAGGATCCAATGAAGACTTGGATGTAGAGGTAGAAAAATTTGTCAAAAAGATCAAGAGAGGATCCGGAAAGTAGAAAGGAAAGTTACCTCTCAAATGTTTCAACTGTGGTAAAGTTGGACACTTTGCTGCAAAATGTCCTTATAATGAAACCGATGGAGATGAGCAAAGAAGTTTTAGCACATCTGCTAGTAAAGACAAAGAAAGAAATGTCTACCAGCAAGGAAGAAGAGGCTACCAGAAGCATAACAGCCTATATACTATTGAGGATGATTCCACAGATGAAGAAAGTACATCAGAAAATGACTACCATGAGAATGAAAGAGAAGTTAATCTCTTTATGGCACTTGGTGAACCAGTTGGTGAAGATGAAGAAGAAGAAGACATTAAGGTCGAAGTGGATCTATAAGGTGAGCTCATAAGTGCTCTTTAGGAGTTGAGTAAAACAAGAAGAGAACTCAAGAAGTTCAAGCTTGTTGCAGTAGATGAACAAGGTCTCTTTAAGCAATCCCTGGATGAGTCCAATCAAGTTATATCTGACTTGAAAATCCAGTTGGAAGAAGCCAAGAGGATAGGTGAAGTTGCATCCTCTGATCTGATGAAGAAGGAAAAGGAGCATCAAGATTTGGAAGCGAAAATAGTGAAGCTCATAAAGGAGCTTGAAATAAGTAAGGAAGAAATGAAAGTGAGAAGCAAATATGAAGCCAGCACCGAAGCCTTGGACAAGATGTTGAGCAAACAGAATCCATCTAAAGATACCAGTGGCTTCGGATTTGAAGAAGGGAAAAGTTCAAACAGCAAGGACACATCTCGTAAGGAGATACAGTTCACTTCTTCAAGTGAAGGTGAAGAGAAGAAGGCATTCACAGTAAGCAAGGATACTGGTAAGAAGACTTATGCAAATGTTGTTAGAAACTGCCACACAAACTGGTATACACAATCAATGAACCAGAGGCCACACTCAATGTATCGACATGCAAAGTCTAGGAGAAATACAAGAATTGGTCATGAAGGATTCACCAGAGTCAGCAGCATGAAAGGAAGACCCTCGGTGAGGCAGTCGTTTGCAGGACCAAGGCAACCTAACCGGTATGTTCCAAACTTTCATGGTTATTGTTACTGGTGTAACAAATTTGGACATAGGATAGCTGTCTGTAGATTAACCAATATGCCCACTATGAGTTATGAAAGTAGGAATCCATTTAATGCGATCAGGGATATGAATGTTGTCTGTTATAAGTGCAATGGATTTGGTCATAGGATTTTTGAATGTAAGAAGAATAAACCAGTGTCCTACAATAGTTTCAAAGATTCATCTTTAAATGAAAATATGAAATGCTATAACTGTCAAGAGTTTGGACATATAGCAATTTTTTGTGAAACCAGGAAAAATCAAGAAAAAGAGGATAGATCCTAATCAAAAACCGGTAGTTAAACTGAAGCACAAAATAGCATCTAACAAGAAGAAGGAAACCAAATCGGTATGGGTTGAGAAAGAAAAGGACAAGGAAGAATCAAGTCTGATAGTGCAGACTGCCTTACATGTTGAAAGGAAAAATATATGGGTTGTAGACAGTGGTTGTTCCAACCACATGACTGGTGATTAAAAAAAATTATCAAGCTTGAAGATTAGAATGGTGGTTTAGTGAGATTCAGAGACAACTCATCCATCAAAATAAAGGGAAAATGTACTCTAAACATTGATGGAAAACTGAAAGCACATGATATGTATTATGTGGAAGACCTAAAGCACAACTTGCTGAGTGTGAGTCAGATGTGTGACAAAGGTTATAAATTCACCTTTGATTGTAACGGCTGCCAGATAAAGAAAGAGAATATCGGTCAAGCTGTAGCCGAAGGAAAGAGGACAGATGCTAATGTATATAATCTGAAAGAAAATTTTGAATCCCAATGTATGTTGGGACAAGTGGATGAAAGCTGGTTGTGGCACACAAGATTAGGCCACATAAATTTTGATAACTTAGTTGTAGTAAGCAAAAAGGGGTGTGTAAGAAATATTTAACCCATCATCAAACTAGTAAGCATATTTTGTGATGAATGTGTGAAAGGGAAGCAGACTATGGCGAGCTTTAGAACAAAAGACCACAACACCTCAAGAGCACTTGAAATTGTGCATACAGATCCATGTGGTCAAACTAGGAGAAGAGCTCTTGTCGGTGAAAGATATTTTATGCTCTTCATTGATTATTGTTCAAGAATGACATGGGTCACTTTCCTACAAGATAAATCACAAGCATTTGATAGATTCAAGATCTTTAGGAAGATGGTAGAGAGTGAAAGTGGGTGCAAGCTGAAATGTCTAAGATCAGATTGGGGTGGAGAGTTCAAATCAAATGAGTTTGAAGATTACTGTGAAAGACATGGAATTAGAAGGCAATACTCAGCCCCTAGGACACCACAACAAAATGGTGTGATAGAAAGGAAGAATGGGACAGTCAAGGAGATGGCCAGAACCATGTTAAATGAGACCAGCTTGTCGAACATATATTGGAAGGAAGCAGTTCACACTGCTGCATGTACCTTAAACCAGGTTTAACTAAGAACAAACAGCATAATGACACCTTATGAGTTGTGGTATGACTGGAAACCATTAGTCAACCACCTTAAGGTATTTGGAAGCAAGTGTTTTATCAATAGAGATATGGATGGTTTAGGTAGTTTTGATTCCAGGAGTGATGAAGGAGTTTTTCTTGGTTACTCATCTAACAACAAGGCCTATAAATGCTACAACAAAAGATTAAGAAGGGTCATTGAAAGTGTGCATGTAAGATTTGATGAGGACATGCACAAAGGAAGAAAATCACAAGTAACCTGGTATGATGACTCTAATAATAAAGGTGAGGAAGCTCAATCAGACAATGAACCGGAAGAAGCATCCAAAAAGGGTCCTAACCGGTATATGTAGATGAACCATCCGGAAGAGAAGATTTTAGGTAATAAGAGTGATGGTTTGTAGACTAGAAGAAGACTTGCCCAGAATGATGAACATGTCAACTTCTACCTCATGACTAAACAAGAACCGAAAACATTCAATGAGGCCAAAAAAAGATAGAAATGGATGGATGCCATGGAAGAAGAGTTGCAGCAGATTGGGAAGAAAAAGACTTGGGAACTAGTCCCTAGACCAGAAGACAAGACCATCATTGGCACCAAATGGGTCTACTGAAATAAGATGAATGAAGAAGGTAAAATTGTTAGGCATAAATCTAGACTTGCGTACAAAGGTTACTCTCAAGTAGAGGGCATTGATTTTGAAGAAACATTTGCACCAGTAGCTAGATTAGAATAAATTAGAATGTTTCTAGCCTTTTCTGCCTATAAGGATTATAAAATATCAAATGGCTGTAAAATTTGCCTTCCTCAATGGAAATTTGGAAGAAGAAGTGTACATGGAGCAACCAGAAGGATTTTTGTTACATGATGATGAAACCTTTGTGTGTCGATTGAAGAAAGCCCTGTATGGTTTAAAGCAAGCTCCTAGAGCATGGTATTAAAGGCTAGATCAGTACCTTAAGGAGCAAGGATTCAAAAAGGGGAGTGTTGAAAGAAACTTATACATCAAGAAAGATGGAAACCATGTGATCATTGTGGTTGTGTATGTAGATGACATTATTTTTGGAGGCAACAAGGACACCCTTTGTAAAGAATTTGTTGATCAGATGAAGTTAGAATTTGAGATGTCAATGCTTGGAGAATCGACATACTTCCTTGGTCTCCAGATATCACAGCAAGATAAGGGAAACTTTATCTCACAAACCAAGTATGCAAAGGATATGCTGAAGAAATTTCAAATGGAGAACTACAAACTAGTAAGTACCCCGATGGTGACTGGAAGAAAATTAAGCAAGCATGAAGAATCACTAATGGTGGATCAAACATTGTATAGATCCATGATAGGAAGCCTATTATATCTTACTGCTTCTAGACTGGATATAGTTCAGATAATGTGCATGGTGGATAAATTTCAAGTTGCACCTAAGCAGTCACATATGAATGTCATAAGCAGAACTTTTAGGTACTTGCAAGGAACACTTAGTTATGGTTTCTAGTACCCTAAACAAGGTGAATTCATCTTGGAAGCATACATTGATGTTGATTAGGCAGGTTGCATTGATGACCAGATGAGCACAAGTGGTGGTGCATTCTTCCTAGGTGACCGATTAGTCTCATGGCATAGCAAGAAGCAGGATTCAGTCTCCCTATCAATTGCTAAAGTAGAATATATTATTGTTGCTACATGCTTCTCTCAGGTACTTTGGATGAATAAAACCCTCAAGCACATAGAGGTGGACATTACTAATCCTATTCTCATCAGATGTGATAATTTAAGTGCCATCAACATATCAAAGAATCTGGTGATGCATTCTAGGAAAAAGCATATGGACATCAAGTATGATTTTCTGAGAGAGAAGGTTGAAGGATAGGAAGTAAAGATGGACTATGTCCCTACAAGAGAACAAGCAGTAGACATTTTCACCAAACCATTACCGGTAAGCACTTTTGAGTACTTAAGACACAAATTGGGATTTGTGTCACTTGCCTTATTAACTTAAGTTAGTAAGGATTTATATGGTTTAGGGGGAGCTCATAGAAACATCTATAACTCTTGAACTACATGTTGATCATATGGAAAGTTCAAGGTTGTATGTCTTAGTACTAGTTGTAATCACTAAGAGAAGATTTGACTAAGGGGGAGATAGGTATGAATCAAAGGGGGAGTATACAGTACCCTAACCCCCTGTCATTATGTCAAAGGGGGGGAAATCTACCAGTATGAAGTCTAGCAGTAACTGGACATCAATGCCAAAGGGGGAGATTGTTGGCATTATTCGAATTAAGTTGTCATTGATATCAACTAGTTTGGCAACGTCATTGGTGAATAAGAAGTGGTGACCGATATAAGAGAAGTAAGACATGATGATGTCAATCTATATGTGAGTAAGTAGATAGAAGGAAGGTTATTGATACACATGAATTATGTCATTTGTCGATAAAGTAGACTCATTGTTAAGGCAAGCAAGCAAGTGAAAGAAGAACTGAAGGATGTAAACTGGTATAATCAAAGAAGATTAATGCTACCGGTAAATGCACTGAATAGTAGGACCAACATGTTTAATGTAATGACAAGTTAACCCACCGATAGAGAAGAGGTTTATAGGTATGAAGGCCTACCGACGGAGCTAGGTTATACTGGTAAGGTGAGTTGAACCGGTAGTCAATCTTGGTCAACGAAGAATATCAAACTGACATAGAAAACCAAGTAGAGGTGGATGTTGACAAAGATGACAGTTGGAAGCTAGGTGGTGATAATTCTCAAGTTGATGAAGTGTACATCGACGTAACAGTCAGCAAGTGGGTCAACTTTTATGAAGAACCTGCAAGTAATGGAGGATGCCAGAAGATTGTGGCTCGAGGAAGACAAGCTGACAATTGATTGAACTTATCATGTAAGAAGATATTATCTTCGTACCCATTTTTTGAAGGAAACAGTCAAGTCATTAATAGCATGTGACAAAGAAAAGCAGAAAAGCATGGTGCAGACCTCCAGATTTAGAAAACGCACATTGGAATGTGAGGCGTTGGTGGTGTTAATAAATGGCATCCAAATCATCTCTCTGGAAAAGAAGATTGGATCAAATCCAATAGGGATCGAGTTGGTGAAGGCAAAACCTAACATGGCACTGTTTGAATGTTGCTTTGGCAGGAACCCTAGATGATAAATATGTGAACTCGAGACAGAAATCAGTTGATGCTTGATGCAAAGAGTGAGAGAGAAGAAATCTTGAGCAAGGAGAAAGATCATCTTCCTTAGATTTTATTCTAAGAAAGTTTCAGAGAGAGTTAGCATGCGAACTGGAGAGAGGGTCTAACCAGTAGAGACAAAGTAACCGGTAAACTATTGCAAGTCTAACAGTTAAGCTAACCGGTGAGGTGTGATTGATCAAGAAAGCATCTGAGTGTGACATAGTGTGGTGTGAGGCTGAGAGAGAAATAAGAGAGGCTAAGAGTAACCACTAAGTGATCAGAGAGAGTAATCTAATAATTGGCAGTGTGAGAACTAGTGAAGAATAGAAGGTTGTTAACTGGCAGAAATCTATTGATCGAGAGTTGAAGAACTTATTTGCAACCAAGTGCTATAACTATATCAAAATTATATTTCATTATACATCATTGAGTTGGAGCTTGGTGCAAGGGTTGATTCTCCTTGGGTTGGTGCCCTAAATCAGTAGGGGTTGGTGCTCCTTGGGTTGGTGCCCTAAATCATTGTAATCCATTGTTTCACTTATGAGGCTGGATTGGAGTAGTAGACTCCAGTAGCATATCTCACCAAAAAATTTCCCATATTGGGTTTTCCTCATACATCTGGTGTTGTGGGTTGCATTTGTGTGCTTGCCTCTTTTGATATCCACATTTTTTTTACCGGTTTCATTGTTTAGGGCTTAGGGTGACAATCGGTATTCTAAGGTTGTTTTAAAAAGGAAAATAATTTAGGAACCACTAATTCACCCCCCTCTCAATGGTACATTGTGATCAACAAACCTATTAGATGAATGCACTTCCAAATTTCACACAGGCGTGAAATTGGATTACAAATGCGTTAAATTTATTTTTATGAGAATTAGACAGGCTATTAGAAGGATATGTGTGAGCCCTGAGCCCCATGTGGGCGCCAAAAATGTTGAGGTTAAAGTTGAACTCCAAAGAAATATCCTTATACTTGTTAGTCCATCATAAAATATAAAAAAGGAAACTTAAGTTCAACCAATGAAGTAACATGAAGTAAATGAAATAAACAAGATTATACCTTCCATGATTTACACCTCGTTGTGTCCTAACTCCACTGTTCTTGGTTGCAGATGATTTGCTCTCAGACAAGCACTCGTAGCTTCCAAGATCGCATATAAAGAATGGACTGATAGTTAACCGATACTATGATATGCATATGCAAATGATTTAAGCTAACATGATATTAAGCTATGATAAGAATTCTAAAATTGCTAATTGCTTCAAACTCAAACTCACGGATACAAGATAAAGACTCCTAGAATGACTATATGATTATCTATTAGTATATTAGTTTCAAAATGGATTAGGATACCTCTATTTATATATTTTTGAGTGCATGAGCTTAGGTGGTAGATATCAACAGTCATGATCGAATCTTGTAAATTGGATGGCTATGAGCAAGAAATTCAAGGTGGAGAGAAAGGGGGAAGGAGAAGACAAGTGTCACTCATCTCACCTTGACTGAGTTGAAGACTTGAGAGGATATAGGATAGTTGGAGAAGATATAGGAATGAGAGGAAAAGCGGACTCAAGTCCTCCTAAGATATAGGGATGTTGGAGAGAACATAGAAGAAAGTTAGGAAATATGTGTACGTACACAATATTTCATTTATTTTGGAAGTTGGAGATAAGTGGCTAATAAATGATTTTATTTTATTTTACTTTGTTGAATTAATTTAGCCACATGATGGATGAGTTGGCAAAACAAGTGATATGGAGAATGAAAGGTGATTTGGAAAAGGGATTAAATAATTAACAAAATATTTAATTAATGAGACTATAGGATAGTATATAGAGGAATAATTAAATATTAGATATTTAATTAATTGATTAGAATAAAAGGATATAATGAATTAATTAATAAAATGTTTCAATTAAATTAATTAATAGAAGGACATGAAATGAATTAAATAAATTAATCTTTTCAAATTAACTATTTAATAGAAGAATAATTATTAAATAAATATAATTATTTATTTAATTGCTCATAGCTAATTTTATGTGTATACAAGGACCTAAAATGAATGGAAGGGAAGAAGGGCTAGGCGTATGTTTTGACTTAGATGAATAAATGTGGTATTTAGCAGGGATGCCAACATCTTGAAAGTCATATTTGTTGTTGGGATTATGCCATCAGGATTTTCTTTGATATGGAGGGATTCTAATGTACCTTGTTCATGGAGGCATGACTACTTGCCTTGATCAATCTTTTGACTAATGAGATACTTTTTACTTTTGGAAGAAGAGGCGAGTCCATTTTGAGATGGATATGGAATGGAAGAAATGATAGGGTCACAAAGTAGACCAAATCTAGTGGAAGTGGAAGAACCTAGTTGACCTATAAGAGGTTCATTAACAACTTGCGCAGGGATGTTCGAGTCATGAGGGAGACTAAGAGAAATGAATGGATTTTTAGGTAGATATGGAGGCATGATATGATCTTTTAGGTGAAATAGGAGGAATTATAGGTTCATCTTGGTAGATGGAATCTTGTGGAGGAGATGGAGGACTATGACCAGGAAATGAAGGGATGCTTTGATCTTGACATGGAAGAGGACCATATAATAAAGTGGAAAGGGCGTTTGGCTCTTCATTTTGAATAAGATCGTTTGAAAAGGTGGAAGAGGCATCATGATCTTTCTTAGGAAGCGGATTAGGAATAGAATTTGGAAAGATTTTGAGCTCTTGATATGGAAGGAAACCATATTGGAAGAAATGGAAATGTATAATAGGGCCATCATAGGATTCTAGGGAGATAGGATCTTGGTCAACTATTAGATGATGTTGATGGGAATTTTGCACACCTAACATGCAAGCTTCATGAGACAAAGTTTCTCCTGAAAGAGGATAAGAAACTTAAAAAATCCTAACCTCCCAAGGTCTCTATGGTTGGGTCACAACGGTGCATGGAAACTCAACATTCATGTATTCTGTTTGCAATCAAGGGGTTTGCTAGTAATACAAAATACTAAATCTTTCTCTACTTTTCTTTTTAAATTTTCACTTAGAAATAAATATCAAAACTTAGATCAGTGTAACAAGAGATAACAAAGTCAGTACACACAACTAAGCGTATTACAAAACTGATGCACCATAGTAAAGTATTATCAATAACATCTGAAACAGCAATTAAGTATCTTTTCCAATAAGCATGCAAAGCCAATCAACTCACATACAAAAAAAAAAAATATCAGAGATCATAAAATTTCATCACCACCTCGTCCTCATACACCATTTACATGCACAAAATGATTCATGAAATGAAAAATCTGAAATACTAAATTGCTGATTAAAATGAGAGAAGATACCAGACTATGAGAGATGTCAATCACGAAGACACATTTGTAGATCATGCAATCCACAAGTTGCTTTTATAGATTTGAAGAAGAAATAAGATTGTTTCAACTGTAACAAAATAGTTGTAAAAGTAAAGTTGCATAAGAAGCTAAAAATTCCTAATTACTAGCCTTGAATCATCAATTCTAAGACCCCCAAAATGGCCCAATCCCTTACAATTTATAGTATTACAATCCCTATAACCTAGGAGTAAACCATGTCTTTAACTCAATTATAAAATAATGGGAGTTGCAGTTGACATGCAAGTCACTTAATTTGGATCTCCACTCAACTACTACTACATATGTATCAGCAGTCAATTATCTTCCAGGAGATATGGTTTTGTAGTCTCCATGTGTGCAATGTCCCTTGATGATGGAGTTGGTGCATGACAAGTGTAAGTGAAGATTTGTTAATGAACTGCAATAATAATTAAAGTGGTGCCTCCCTGAGAATGCATCTTCTTATCAACTAACAGTTTTCCTATTATTTTTCTTGTCGTTTCAGTAGTTTCCCATGAAGTAGTCTAAAAATATCACGAGGTGGTCCTGGTATGTACTCAATATGGAACTTAGAGACTCTCAATGCCTCCTTCATTCTTTCTATCCTGTCAACTATTTCATCCATCATTGATTCAGATTGTTGACATTTGAAAACCAAGTACATATACCTATTCATAGTTTCAATATTAAACTCAGCGGTGGGTGTGAAGTGATCTGTTGTATAGGCATCGCATTGCCTGAGTATGGTCTCTTGGTGAATCACCCCATCTCTCATAAAGTTGAAACCATATTTCCCTAAAAATATTGTGGTGAATTGTTCATATTGTGTCAGCAGGTTGAGGAGAGGAGGGTGTTCCTTGAGTACTATTGGCAATTTTTGTGCCAACCTTAGCAGAGCTCAAATCCAAGATTTCAGTGTGGCTAACATTTCATGTTAGTCAATAACAATAACATGTCATGCTATCGATCTTAATAGAGTTAGCTTCTTCTTCATAGTTTTGCATAGTCATATAACATGAGGATTATACGATGTGTCAATAACAGGTCATGTTATTGACCACTGACCGAGTCGTGTTATTAACCATTGAGACCAGGTCATGTTATTGACCATCGAGGTGGGATCTAGTCAGCTAAGTGTTTTGCAAGGTTTTGACCGTATGGGATAAGAAAATTAGCAAAGAAAAGTTCAAAGCGGGCCCCGATTCTCTTTTGAGTTGACCCAGGGTTAGTCAACCAACTCACTTAGGTTCAACCAACTGGAGGGGCTCCTGGTCATCAGCGGGCCGATTTCCCCCTTCCTCTTACCGGTCGCAGGATTTTTGAACGTAGCAAGTAGAGGTCACAGGATAAGAATTTTCAAAGGCGAGGAAGTATTCCTCGTTATCCCGTGGAGTGGAACGATGATAACATATGGGCCATGGGATAAAAAATCTAAGCGAAAGGCTCTCTTCTTATCCTGCGAGGTTAGAACAACTCACAACTGATGTTCCAGGATAAGATACATGGGGAACAAAATACCCTTATCCCGTGAAGGAAAACAAAGACAAGAGAGATCTTGTGGGATAAGGCATAAACAGAAACTACAAAGCATTTTTCTTATCCCACGGGGTAAATTTGAAGATTGAAAAGTGTCATGGGATAAGGAACAAGGAAGAATTAAAGAAAATGCTTATCCTGTGAGGTAAAGTCATGCCCATAGGGGCCCTGTAGGAAAGTAATTCAGGGGTCATTTAGCGATCAAACATAGTAAGGATACATGGACTCGAGGTGCCACGTCAACCAATTGTGGTTGTTGGATCTTCATAAAGCCTCGGTCTGATGGTCATGTTTTAATCATCGATTGGGCCTGCTGGAGGCCTAGATGGAGAGATCTTGCATGTCCAACTTTGCGTGAATCTCTTAGATCAACGGTTAGCATTTGAATTCATGGAGGTCGTTGGTATTTGAACTTTTGCAGGTGGGTTGTTGTCGACCTGACTATCGAGACATTCTTCCTGCTCAAGTCCATGCCTCATATCTAATCTAATCGCCCTCCAACCACTAGATTTTCTCATCATTACTTTAGACTCAACCCTGCAAGCCATTTTCAGACGCCACCATGCCCTCTTTAATGAAGAACAAAGACTTTTTATCCCTGCAAGTATGCTCAGCAATGCTTGGTGGCTGGGATTACTTTGTCGAGGGGGGTTTTTCTCACTTCTAGAGATATAGGACTGACTTGTAGAGTTGTTACAGTATGCCATCGAATCTATCGATCTAATCTCTTCTCCTCCTCTCTGAGTTTTTTGTAACCTAACCCAAGTAGGGTTAGGGTTTTCTCAATGTAACCATCTGAGTTATACCTGAACTATAAAGGCAATTTTATACATTTTTCTCAGGATCTTCTCCCTTCTTTTCTCATACAGAATTCTTATGTTTCTTTGCACTTGTAAAGTCTTTCCTTGCCCTTACATGAATAGAATTCACCTGTTTTGCCTCCTTTCAGTTTTGACAATCTGTGTATTTCTTTTACCTCTTTGTCTGAGTGCATTTTAATTTGTTTCCTGAGTATAGATGAATGTGTTGATTCCTTGTGGATATCATCTGTGAATTGGATCATTTCCTCTTGCTATCTTACAAATTCCAACCTTCACTTTGCACTTTAGGGGCTAATTAAGATAGGCAATTGTGCATACTTGGGTAGTATTATTAATTTTTTGTGCAGTTATAGATAGGAGAGATCATTATTTCAGTCTGGGTGCAAACCCCTTTCCCTCTCTATCAATTTCCCTTTCCTCCATTTTCCTTGTCAGACCATAGATTAGTTTTATCAGTGTTGGGTTGGTCCAACACTCTGCATTCAGATTGAAGAGGAAGTTGGCCTTCTCCGGAGATTCAACCTCATAATAGTGCAAGGTCCCACACTTGAGAGGTTGATTCAATGTTTCACAAGGTTGGTGGTCAATCCTGATCACTAGGAGTGTAAACGTTTGTGTCAATAGATTTTGGCACACCTGGTGGGACACAATTTCAACATTCTTATTGATGATTCAGTGCTTTTCCTGAGAAATTTAGCCTTTGGACGCAATCAATCAAGCACATGGCGACTCTCTTAAGGAGTAATTCAGACTCTTAGTGATACCAGTTGCATCTTTATGTCAAGGAGACACGCCAGATCATCATCTAGAGAAATTTTTCAATTTATCTAGCTTCCTTATTCAAATTACAGGAGTAGAAGAGGTAGGCTTTCTTTGTCACGGGTTAGGGGAACTCAAGCAAATACATTTAAACCCCCTAGGCCTCAGTCTACCACTCCTATTACAAGATTAACATGGCCTAGAGGCCCTTCTATCCACATCAATAGGCCCTTATTTCATATGCCAATCCCAAGAGCACATACCTTTCTCACCTTCAATGGTGGCAATCCCTTAGTCCTAGCCCAAAAGAATGACATTTCAGTAGCATCCTTGAAGGTTATACCATTTTTTACTGGAGAGACATCTACCTCCCCAAAGGAGCATATACAAGATATGGCAAGCATTTGGATGGTATTTGATGTCACTGAAGACAATGTTGCAGTGAGGCTTCTTGATGCCTCATTCAAGGGAAAGGCCCTTCAATGGTATAGAGAACTAGCTCCTAACTCTGTTCACAATTGGTAAGAGTTAGGGAGAAATTGTGCAAGCATTTTGAGGAAAAAAGTGACCATGTGTCACTTATGGAGTGGCTAACTATAATCAAAAGAGCATCTCATGAGTTCATGAGTAATTTTAACTATATATTCCAAAAGACATGGGATAGAATCTCATCATTAATAAATCCTTCATCAAACCATTCTTTCTTATATTTTCTCAGGGCTTTGAATAGCAACATAGCTACAATGATTCAATCTATGGGAGGAGATAATCTCCCATTAGCTTATGAAACTATTATAAGAGCAGAAAATTACTTAATACATGTAGGAAAGTTGTCTCTTAGGCCTCCAATTCCCTTATTTCCAGAGGCTCCTACCCAACGGCCTATTTTAGCTCCTAGTCTAGTGGTTTCCACAAGCCATTTGCTTACACTTGTGCCCTCTTCCTTATCTTCTAAAATTAAGGAACTGCAGGCTTCTCTAGAGACATCAATGCAGAAGATGATCAGTCCATTACATCAGCAACTGCGGGGACATGAAAATGAATTGGACTCAATCAAGAGACAGTTACCACATGCTAACAATGGGCCTTATCAGCCCCAAAACTAGAATTATCAATAGTAGAGATCAATTTTTTAAGGGTAGAACCAATGGAGCAATGTTAGGCCCTTGAACAGTTTGAATCCCACAGCTGCAATCTCCTCAAAGGCTATAGTGTTAGTTTAGAACAATCTTGCTCAGGAATAAGATTGGTGTATTCCATGCAATCAACCCCATAATCAGGCCTCATGTCACAATGGTGATTTTTCTCAAGCCCTAGTAGCACAAGAGGAGCCAACAACATCAGGGAACCAACAATTTGTTGACTCTCTTAGTCATACACAGGTAGATACAACTTTTATGAATTGGCAAGAGGCTAATTTTTGTGGAATGAATCGGATAGGTGGGGATAGTGTGGTTGACAACACAAGATCAAAAAGGAGGGCCATAGATCCTAGTGATAATTCTACAACAGCAGCTCAGACTCCATTTGTAGCTCAAGCTTCACAACATGTCCTGCAATCTTCAATGCCAAAGTCATTTGATAAGGTGACTGCTCTAAACAAAGAGCATGAATTGACACAAAATGTCAAGGAGAGAGAGCCACCCAAGGCTCCTATAATATCAAAACTAAACCTTTCTATTGTAAAAGTCCATGCTAAGGTTGTCATCTCCTTTAATATTGTTGAACAAATGAAGAGGGCCAGCCTCAATGTATCTATGTGGGATGCTCTTGCTATCCCATCTCAAAGAGACCTATTTCAGGAGGCCCTGAAGGGGATAGATGTTGTAGAAGGTACCAGTCAGCATTGCAGTTCTTCAACTTCCACAAGCTTGGTGCAACCTTTGGAGGTAGAGAGTTGAAATAAAATCAGTAAGCCTCCCCCTTTTTATCTATCATTAATCATAGGAGATAAGCTTGTTCATAATTGCATGATAGATAGTCGGCCTAGTAGTTTAGTTATGCCAAAGGGGATAGTTGATTGCCTAAGTATCAAGTATGAACCTATGACAAGATGGGTGGTGCATCTTTATGGCACATTAGTTTAGACTATGGGATTCATTAAAGATCTAAATCTAACCTTGCATGTATGCCCGGGTTGTAGTGTGTTGCAAGACATCTCAGTGATTGACCTCCTTTCTTATTTTTCTATTTGTCTATCTAGGGATTTCACTACCAAGATAGGTGGCTATCTATCTTCTGACTAGTCTCACATGTTATTTAGGACAAGATATGGTACCAAAGTAACTATTAGGTTTTAACTTGTTGCCAATGACCATATAGAACCCTATACCCCAAGTCCCATCAACATGAATTGTACTCTCCATGAGGAGAAATATGAAATTTTAGTAAGAGAGCCTGCAACTCGGTTGGATGAGGTTCATGATTGCCTACTTGATGAGTGGGAAAATGCATTTCAATTTGATCTCATCGATTAGGTCAATAATACTGGCCTAGGCATATATTGTATACATGAGCAAGACGCCCCCATTCCCAATATTTCAAAGGAAGACAATCAGAGGTCATGGCACCTCAATCTGGGAATAGCCTTGTGGGCTGATAGGATTACTCCCAAGAGAGATTTGAGAAACTCGCCTTTCATGCCAGTGAATGGAAGGGAAGCAAGGCTTCCCTTATCCCTTGATTTGCCATCCCTGGACCTAGAACATCAATTGGAGCTCCTAGAAAATGATGCCTTATCAGTGAGGTATGTTGAGCTTACAAAGCTTGAAGAGGTCAGGGAGAAAGTTGATCAGGCTTTAAATATCAATCAAAGGCAAGTAAAGAGATGTTTTGATAGGAAGGCCACTTTCAGGACTTTTAGGGTTGGAGACCTTGTCCTAAAGTGGGATGCTGACAAGGCAAAGCCTGGGAAATATTCAACATTTGATGCAATATGGAGTGGCCCCTATGTGATCACAAGTCGCAAGGAGGATAATGCTTTCAATTTGACCAGACTAAGTGGTGAAGACCTTCCCATTGCAGTGAATGGCATTCTCCTTAAAACATGCACTTAAGGTGAATTCAATTTATATATACCTGTAATTTATGTTCTTCTACTTTCCAAGAAGTGCTCGTGCACAAGCTATTCTCCAGAATGGAAAAGTTTTGACCTTTTGCAATGGAAGAGATTATATTTTTCTTCAAGTTTTGACTTTGTGCCCAATGGACATCTAAGGCTACTAATCAATGTGCCAAGCACGCTTGCCATCCCCTCCGAGTCACCAGAAATATTGGCAATTTTTGTGCCAACCTTAGCAAAGATCAGCTCTAGGATTTCAGTGTGGCTAACATTTCATGTTAGTCAATACCAATAACATGTCATGTTATAAGTCTCAGCAGAGTTAGTTGATTCTTCATAGTTTTGCAAATTCATATAACATGAGGGTTATATGACATGTCAATAACAGGTCATGTTATTGACCATTGACCAAGTCATGTTATTGACCACTGAAACCGAGTCGTGTTATTGACCACTAAGACCGAGTCATGTTATTGACCACTAAGGCAGGATCTAGTCGGCCAAGTGTTTGGCAAGGTTTTGATCACGCGGGATAAGCAAACTAACAAAAAAAAGTGTAAAGTGGGCCCCAGTTCTTTTTCAAGTTGACCGGGTCAGTCAGCCAACTCACTTATGTTCAACCAGCTAGAGGGGCTCCCGGTCGTTAGTGGGCTGATTTCCCCCTTTCTCTTACCAATCGTAGGATTTTTGAATGCAACAAGCAGAGGCTGTGGGATAAGAATTTTCAAAGGTGAGGAAGTATTCCTCCTTATCCCGCAGAGTTGAATGATGACAACAAATAGGTCGCGGGATAAGAAAGCAAAGCAAAAGGCTTTCTTCTTATCCTGCGAGGTTAGACCAACACACAGCTAATGCCATGGGATAAGATACAAGGGAAACAAAGGACCCTTATCTCGCAAAGGAAAACAAAGACAAGAGAGATCTCGCGGGATAAGGAGCAAAGAGAAACTACAAAGCATTTTGCTTATCGCGTGGCATAAATTCGAACAGTGCAAAGTGTCACAGGATAAGGAACAAGGAAGAATTAAAGCAAATTCTTATCCCCCAAGGTAAAGTTGCAGGATAGGAATTTAGGGTTTGTTTAGCAGTCAAACACAGTAAGGATACATGGACCCAAGGTGTCATGTGTCATTAGATTTTCATAAAGGCTCGGTCTGATGGCCATGTTTTAATCATTGATTGGGCTTGTTGGAGGCCTAGATGGAGAGATATCGCGTGTCCATCTTCATGTGAATCTCTCAGATAAATGGTCAGCATTTGAATTCATGGAGTCTGTTGGCATTTGAACTTTTTAGGTGGGTTGTTGTCAACCCAACTATCGAGACGTTCTTCCTGCTCAAATTGATGCCTCATATCTGATCTAGTCACCCTCCAACCATCATATTTTCTCGTCATTACTTTAGACGTGACCCTGCACATTGTTTTCATACACCACCATGCCCTCTTTAATGCAGAACAGAAACTTTTTGTCCCTGCAAGTATGCTCAGCCATGCTTATTGGTAGGGATTACTTCACCGAGGGGGGTTTTTTGTGCTTCCAGAGACAGAGGACCAGCTTGTAGAGCCATTACACTACACCATCAGATCTGTTGATTTGATCTCTTCTCCTCTCTAATTTTTTTGTGCAACATAACCTAGGTAGGGTTAGGGTTTTCTCAATGTAACCATCTAAGTTATGCCTGAACTATAAAGTCAATTTTATACATTTTTCTTAAGATCTTCTCCCTTCTTTTCTCATTCAGAATTCTTATGTTTCTCCGCACTTGTAAAGTTCTACCTTGCCCTTACATTAATATAATTCACTTGTTTTGCCTCCTTTCAATTTTGATAATCTGTGTATTTCTTTTACCACTTTGTCTGAGTGCATTTTAATTTGTTCTGTGAGTATAGATGACTGTGTTGATTCCTTGTGGATATCATCTATGAACTAGATCAGTTCCTTCTGCTATCTTACAAATTATAACCTTCACTCTGCACTTTAGAGGTTGGTTAAGATAGGAAATTATGCATACTTGGGTAATTTTATTCATTTTATGTGCAGTTATAGGCAAGTTAGATCATCATTTCAGTCTGGGTGCAAACCCCTTTCCCTTTCTTTCAGGTTCCCTTTCCTCCTTCTTCCTTTTCCTTGTCAAATTACAGATTAGTTTTATCCATGTTGGGTTGGTCCAACACTCTTCATTCAGAATGAAGAGGAAGTTGGCCTTCTCCGGAGATTCAACCTCACAACAGCACAGGGTCCCACACTTGAGAAGTTGATTCAATGTTTCACAAGGTTGGTGGCCAAGCCTGATCACTAGGGGTGCAAAATTTTGTGTTAACAAGTACCTTGATTTGACATTGTTCCATCATTTCCATCTTCAAGTCCAAAATGTCAATGCATGATTGCAGACTTCTTATATTCTCTCCTCCCAATAGGTCTTCCCTGGCTATTGTGTCTTCACCCAATTCCTTGATTTTCCTTAATGTCTTAGCTTTCTTTTAGAACTTAACAATCTATTGCTCCCATTGTGTAGACCAATAGATGAGGATCTTTTCATTGAGATATGCATCCTCATAGTTCTCAATAGTGTCTTGTAGGAACATTTTCACCTTTCCCAATTGATCTTGAGCCCAAGTATTTATAGTAGTAGCCACCTTTCTCATTTCATATAATGCTTTTACCTCATCTTGTAGAAGAGATGAGGTGGATGGTAAGGTATCATCAGCCCTTTAATATAGTGGCTTAGACATCTCCACAATCAATTGTTTGTACTACCTTAGTTGTGCCTTAACTTCCTTCTTTGACTTATGTTCTTTTTCAATCCTTGTTTTAATGGTGGAAGTAACAGCATCTAGAGAGGCTATTTCTCCCCATTTGGTTTGTTTCCCTAGATTTACTTGTGATACTTTGTACTTGGGGGTGATCTATCCACCTTCTTGTTGTTCTTGTGTAGGAGTTGCAACACTAGCTACAATATCTTCTGAATCGCTCCTTGAGAGATGATGAAGAGATTTGGCTCTTTTAATTCTCCTCGAAGATTCAATGATCATCTCCTACAAGGTGATGCTTGGAAGGACAATTTTTTTATTCTGAAAATTGAAGTTCAACCACTACAACATACTATCAACTTCATTCCCATCTTGGGTTGTTACTTTGATAGTAACCATGTGTGATTCTACCTATTGTTCATGTCTTTCACTTTTTTGTTGTTCCTCATTCACTGGTTTCTCATGTGGTTGTTGTTGTGAAGCGTCTTCATGGTGTGGAGGGGGTTGAGAAACCTGTTGGGTGAGGTTTGCTACAATCAATTGTTCGTGGGTCAGTTTTTGCTTCTTAGAAAACTCTTCTAGCTTTTCTCTTACCTCCTCCTCAAACACTTTATCTGTTTCCTCCTTTTTTTCTTATCTCCTTGCAATTGTTTTAGGAGCATCTCTTGGTCTTGAGGAGTGTGCACCATCCACTCATCTTGTTCATCTATCTTCATGGTTTCTATTTGGGCTTCAAACATTTGTACTTGGGGTAGTTTTGTTGTTTGATCAATGTCTATCTCCTAGTCCTTGAGTTGATCAACCTATCGCAATATCATTTCTCCTTGAACTTGTTTTGAAGTGGACTACCTTCGCATTGTTTCACATTTCTTCTTATATGCAATCACTAGAATAGGTTCATCATGTTCCAAATTCTTGGTTCCAGGTTCTGAGATCTCTATTTTTAGAGAGGATATGTTCCAGTAGTGAGTCTAGGTGAAGATGAGAAAGCTTTAAAGTCATTTGCAGAGCAATGAAAATAATTTAGTGTCAAGTTTTGTGCAGGTTATTGAAGGACTTATATGCAATTTTTTTTGTGGCAGAAGATAGCTGATCAAGTCAATAAAATATAATTCAAATCCATTTCTCTAGTGTATAATTCTATCATATTTTTAATGAGTAGAACCAAGGGTTGTTTCATTCGTTGCACTGTTGTGGTGTATGTATTTTTTGTTCATGCTTCGATCTAAGGTGTCGATTAAATGCTTGAGTGGAATTGCAAAGTGGTAGGGCTTATGCAGAGATTTTGATAAGTAGTTTGGGTTGGGATTGCAAATGAGATATATTGTAAGGCAATATTATCTTAGATCCTATACTATTAGATAAAATTATATCATATTTTCATTTTAAATCTTGTAAATTCAGGTACCCAATGGATTAAGGCACTGATCACAGATTGTAACTATCTTTAATGTCAATTTTGTGTTCAAACTCACCAACAACTTTCTATAATTTGCTCAATATTAGAATATATTTTCATTTCATGTATGTTACTATTTATTGAAGACATCTCATGCTCCAATGAGTTAAGGATCACTGAAGAATTCCCCATTCTTGAGCACTCTCCCTCTTTGTTGAGCCTTTATATGAGATTATCTGTTGTTTTTTAATGCTATATTTTATTGCCATTTGCATGTATGGTGCAGATAATGTAAGTGCATTAAGGGAACACCCTCCCTAGTTTTGTAGAGCCTAAAGTGCAGAAGGGTTTGATGTACCCTTTTTAGTTAGTCCAAGCCCAGGAAATTGTTGATAATTCGAGTTGGCTTCTCCATAGGTAGTGGAATGATTAGCTTGGTTACTAGTCATTAGTGTAAACCCTGTTTTAAGAACCAATACCACCCAGATAACATAAGAAGTCATGAAGAACTTCTTTGTTTATAGAAGGTTTCACAATTGCTCATGGATGTTATCTAAAATTATCTTAGCCCAATCAAAGTACTCCTTACCTATTAAGACTGTGTGGATGTAATAGAACATCCATAAATGATAGTTCCTTCAATATGGTTTTCCAAAGGCACAATTGAGCATGATGATTAAATCCATAGGTCCAGCTTTGAATTCATCCCTAAGAATGTTGTTTATAGCCTTGAGGATTATTTCCTTAGCTCCTCAATCCAAGCTTCATTTATGTGGTATTTGTAATTTGAAGTATTCTTGTTGAATATCTAGGCTGCCTCTTTCTCAGTGGTCATGCTGAGCATTTCAGGAGAGAGACCTACTACTACATTCCCTTTTGTGTCCAAGCATTTTCTAGTATATTTATTATAATGTTGCTATAGAAAGGATTAATTCAGGTGATTGCATTACCTGAGGGTAGATAGTGGCCTCAACTAACCCGGATCTCTTGATCCTCCTATATGAGGCCTCAAGGTTTTGTTAAGACACTTCTGTTCTGATTTTTCCCAAGTTCTATGTGACCAATGTCTGTATTTGTCACCCACTATATTTAATTCTCAAGTTTTGAAATCGAGATCTATCCATGATATTGGTACTTCATCGTTGGTGGGTTCTTTTCTAGCCTAATCTCGCCTCTCATTTTCTTTTGAGTTGATGTTGAGGGTTCCATAAGACTGCCTTAATCTGCAGCAAATAATATATAATATCATCATCTTAAGGTTGATAAAACATAAGAGACTCCAGAATCCAGGAGTTCCAGGTTTTCAGAGTCAAAAGGATCCCATTATACATGATTTTGGGATCTCGGGGTCCTAGGGTCTCGAAGCTTGGGCATAGAAAAAATGAACCTACTTCATGGTTTTGAGGTTTTGAAACTCTAAAGAAAATAAGGCAACACTTAGGACCGCTCCAGAACTCTGGGGTTTTGGGGTCAAAAGGGGGCTTCTTGGAAAATTAGCTTTGAGACTTCAAAAACCCGGAGTTCCGAAGTGTACATAAATAGCTTTTAGGATGGCCTTCAAGATTTCGAGGATCCAAAGTCCTAAAGTATTGGCAAGGAGGACTCCGGGATTTTGGGATTCTGGGGTTCCAAAGTCACAAGGAAGGGATAAAAGGGGAACTCTGAGATTCCGGGATTCCGAAGTTCCAAAGTACGTCCAAAGAGGGGGAGTTCCAGGATTTCAGGAACCCAAGATCCTGAAGCAAAGAAAACAAAGCCCAAAAACAAAACCTAAATGTCGATTCAAAAAATTAACTTATTCAAAGAGAGAGAATCTAAACCCTAACCTATGAAAGCGGAGAAAAACAAGAGGGCAAGAGCCTACCTGGAAGAAAAGAGAACCAAATGAAGTGTGTCATGGGAGAACTAGATCACCAAAAAGGAGAGGGAAAAGAGGAATCCAAGAGCTTTAGTATGTAAATGAGTCAAAATGACTCCTTGACCGCTAAATATACCCCTCTGGGCAACCATATGACCCGAAGCACGAAAACCTTCAGGGTTTTGGGACTTCAAAACTCCAAAGGGAAAACAGACAAGACAAGGAGAAACTGGCATTTCAGGAATCTGAAATCTCGAGGCTCCAATAAGGAAACAAGGAAACACTTTGGGACTTTGAGGATCTGGAGTTCCGAGATGTTGGAAAAAAATGAAGAGAACTCGAGATTTCAAAAACACGGGATCTCGGGCTCAGGCAAGACAAACAACAAGGCTTTGGGACTTTGGAGTTTTGGAGTTCTGAAATCAAACGAACACAACAAGGAGAACTTGGGATTCTAGAAACACAGGATCCCAAGGCTCCAAAACAAAAGGAACAAGACAAGGATTCAGGGTTCCAGAATTTTGAAATCTCGAAGTAGAACAAATAAAAAAACAAGGAAAAGAAACAAAAGACACCTCATGGTTTTGGGGTTCTGAAACTCCGAAGTGACAAAACAAGACAAAGGAAAAGGGAAAAAAAGGGGGGGACCCACATTTTTGCACATAAATAAAATCATGGGGGAGGATATGCAGGGCATAACAGATGAGAATGGAGAACATTGGTGTATTGATCTTGATTTATGATAGTAAATTTTTCTTCATTATTTGGATTATCCTCATGACATGGAACCACTTCTAAGGAAGGGGTAGGATTTTGGATATGTATGGGGTATTCTAGGAAGATGTTCATATTTTGGCTCGATGGGGAAGTATTTTGGATGGAAATCTTGGGAGTAGGTATAATTGGAATTGAAGTGCATGATGGCATAAGATTTAGGATTTTTCAATCATTAGAGGAACTTGTATCAAAATTGGGATTAGCTTGGATTTCTATAGGAGATATCCCTTGAAGGTCAACATGAAAAGTGTCATCATTAGGTTCATTATTTGAAGGAGATGGTATGGATTATTTTTTAGAAGATTTAGGAGATGAAGGCATTGTGTAAGAGATGGAGGCTACATGTGGAGCCTTTCTAGAAATAGGTGGATTATTTTTATCATGATTGGAAATGAAATCTAAATATCTTTAGGTGAATCATTAGAATATTCTTCAACAATAATGTCACCATTATCAATGAGGTCTTGTATTTTATGTTTCAACTCCATGCAATCTAAAGTTTTATGTTTGTTGTGTCTATGATACTTACAATAGTTAGTAAAAAATTGACATCCCCTTGTAGTCTTGTTAGGAAATGTGATAAGATTATTCTCAAGAATCTCTTTAAAGTTGACTCAATAGATTCCCCAAAGATGTGAATTTTATATCCAAAGGATATTTGGGTACAAATGTGCTTTATTGTTTTGGTTGAGGATACATGTGATTTTTCTTGATATCTTTTTTTTTTTTTTTTTTTTTTTGTATTTTCAATTATTTTTTGTTCTAGTTCCTCTATTTGTTTTTCTATTCTTTGAATTTGTGCATTACCTATCATTTCTTAAATTTTTCACTCAAAAATTGTTTTCGGTTTCATTTCTCTTCTTGCTTTTTGGTTTTGATTTTGATTTAGAAATGTTTGTTTTATTTGACCAATTGTGACAAGAATACACTCAAGCACAAGAACATAATGTTTGAATGTTTGATGGGAAGATATTGTAAATGAAATGTGTATGTTCAACAACCCCTCAAGGCCAAGTTTTCACTAGTCTCAACATAATCAAAAACACTTAAAGACAAAATCCTATGGTCAGTTGGATTACAATGCAAATGATTCAGCCCATAACTTGGTATTTATTCACCTCGAATGCTCAACACCTTAAGGAGTGTTTAACAATCCTGGCTTTGTGAGAGAGGATAGGTAGGCGGGGCCAGGCCTAGAGGCATAACCCAATCACCCTTTTTTTGAAAAGCTATAAATAGCCTATACAAAGCTGAAAATTTCTATCTCATCTCAAGGAAATACATATGGTGAGTATCTTGGGGGTAAAACCAAGTATCCCCTTGCATTGAAATCACCACACCAAGGTAAATAAGGGTAGGCTTCTAACTAAGGTGTCTAGTAAGAATTTGGGGATTGCATGTCCATTTGAGTGTCAGGTCTCCCCACCCTCGGATAGGGATCCTCCCATTGTCATAAGGTCTAATATATCTCATACAAGTGTGGATATGTAAGGATTTGGTGGAATGGCTAAACACCAAGAAGCAGAAGGTTTTCACCCTCTAGCCCATTTATATACTGGGTCAAATTAAAAACATCACTTGGGTTATTCCCTCACAAATCAAGAGGCGGATCCTCTAAGGATAATAACAAATTCTCTTACACCTAGGATCCTGAAGGCAAGGGGAGAGGATACTTTTTTTATTAAACTTGATGGGATCTACTAAAACAAAAATGTGTGCAAATGCACCAGACATATCAAACACTTATTCTTTTTATGCACGAAATGAAATATGGTCTAATCTAGAATAGTCAAGATTCATTAACCATTAAGTGTGATTTAGTTTATAAAAAACAAGCCAAAATCTACATCCACAAAGCGTTAGTAGTTTTGTTTTCAAGTTTTTGACACATGAGGGGGAAACCTACACAATTCGTTAGCCCTACAAGATTAGTCTCAAAAATAAAAAATCCAACTAACAAGACTACTAACACTAGAAAATACCAACAATAAGACCAACAAAGACACCGCTAACAAGAAAAAACCAAGACCCTACTAACCAAAAAAAATAAAAACTCTACTAACAAACAAAAGCAAAGACTCTCCTAGCAAACAAAAAACAAAGACTCAACTAAAAAATTAAAACAAAGACTCAAACTAACAAACTAAAACAAATACTCAACTAGCAAACTAAAACAAAAACTCCACTAAGAAACAAAAAATAAAAACCCTACTAACAAACTTGGACAAAGACTAACTAACAAACTAAAACAAAGACTAACTAACAAACAAAACAAAAGACTAACAAACAAGTAAAAGAAACAACTACCTAACAAACAAAAGAAAAGACTCCACTAACAAATAAAAGAAAAGACTTCACTAACAAATAAAAGAAAAGACTCCAATAAAAAATACTAACAAAATAAGACACTTACAAAACAAAACAAAACAATCTACTAAACACAAGGCACATAAACCACAAACTAAACAAAAAAATAACAAACTAAACTAAACCCTAAACACAAAACAAACTAACCAGAAACTAAATACAAACTAACTATGACTCTAAACACAAAATAAACTAACTCACTAACACAAACAAAAACACACACAAACTAATTAATACAAACAAAACATGAAAACCATTAACTAATGAAACCCAAAAAAACACATAAACAATCTAATAAAACTAACACAAACACACTAACAAAACTACTAACATAAAAACACAAACAAATAAACAAAACATGAAACAAAGCTAACACAAAACAAACTAAACAAATAACAAAGCAAAACACATAAATATACAAAAACTAACTAAATTTTTGAGGAAAAAAAAACAGAAACACTCACAAACACCAAAACTAGACTATAAAAAAAAAAAGATAAAATTGAAAAATTAAAATCACTTAATAAGACCCGTGAATTATATGTCTGAATGCAAAGCGTTGGGAATTCTCTGGTTGAAATGCAAGAAAAATATGCAAGCATATACATGGAAAGCAAACTGAAACAATGCCTCAAAGAGATGTCAATCTCAGGAACATGGTGACACAAAATTGATTTAGTCGAATTAACTTTGCAATATGTTATTGGTAAAGATAAAATCTGATTCAACAACATTTGCCAACAAATGCAAATTGATATGCATGTAGAACGTGGAAAAATAAACAAGGCATGCAAATTGTTTGAAAGAACACCTTGAGAAATGCTAAATGTGAAATCATATCCAACACAGCTAAATCATTTTTAAAAATGTGCAAAAAAAGATGGCATGTCATAGCAAGTTGTGATTGCATAATATAAACAAATAAAATTATTGAAAAGGCATGAAAAACTATTTTCCTCCATGTCAAAACATGGAGGATAGACAAGCGGTTTAACTATTTTTAACTGAATTCTCAACCTTTCAAAAGAGGCATTAATTCAAGAAATATTATGGTTGCAGGATAATGCCCAAAATGCAGTTTGTAAAAGGCATTTTTTTAAAAAACAGTCAGCAAACATAGCCAATACACTATTTGAAACAACTTTAGGAACTTCCAAGCAAATACAAGACATGGACAGCTAGAACGTGTTTGGTACTGCAAGAAAACGCAGAGCATAACCAAGGTAATGTAGGTTGAAGACAAAATGAAACATTTCAAATGCACCTTGAACTGTTTCAATACCTACCTCAAAGAAAAAATGTTCGACACGTGGGTCAGTGTGCTGCAAAAATAAAACAATATGTAACTTGCTATGACAAAAGGTGTAGGAGCCAAGAAAATCAATGTGAACAACAATGTTTACAGAAAATAAATTCGGTGCAAAGACTTTTTAAAAAATTCAATTAAATGCAATTAGCCAGCATAATGCTAAGTTTTCATAATATTTAACTGCACTCATATGCATGTGAGATCACAAAACATTCTACAGATATATCATTTTATTATTGTCCCGATTACAAGAAATGCATAGTAGAACCAATCAAATTGTTGCTAATATAAACAAACTTAACTCTATCAACGAAAACTAAATCAATAAAGGACAAGGGTTGTCCCACCGGGCGTGCCAATGTAGACAAAGAAAAAATGGATGAGATCTTATTATATTAAGATCCATATTATTTCCAGCATCCTTAATAGAGTACCTACAAGAACACACATGCAACTAAAATAAACTAATATGCAAATTAACAAGCATTTTAACTCTATTGCCTTCCTATCTTCAAGATCTGGCAATGAATAAAAATAATTTTCCAAAAGAAACTAAGTAATGAAATGGATCTCAAAACAACACTACGACCTCGAGATTACGAGAAACGAGAGAGAGCCAAATAAGAGAGGCAAATGGTTTTATAGGCATCCTAATGAAGAAAATTCATTGTGGGAGAAATGTGGGATAAAGGAGGTAGTTATGGTTAAATATATGTCTCACATTCTCCAAGTGAGTGTAGTGGATGGGAGAAGAAAGGGATAAATAGGATGAATTAGGGATGGATTAAGAATGCAATTATAATAAAAAGAGTTTTTAATGATTAAAAGAAATGAAATAATTTATTGGAGGAAATAATTAATTATTTTGATTAAATAGACAATAATATCCGATGCACTGCAAAATAGGATAAATGTTAGGAAACGGAACACAAGAAGCAATTCAAATGTTAGTGCTAGTGTAAGAAACGAAAGACTGACCTAAGAAAGCATATCAAAAGATATATTATACATGTAATGGAAGGCATGCAAATACAAAAGAGATACACTCCTCCAAATGCTAAACAAGATGTTCATAGCTGCTCCTCCCTTGTTTCTCTCCTCTCCAAGTTCCACATGAGTGTAGCTCTCAACTTTGCACTACTATGGAAGTCTTATGGAGATTCAAGATTGAAAATGATTATGAGATTATGCAAATACAAGCTTAATATGAGAGAAATGAGTTAATTTGAGCTATGTTAATTTAACCAAAAGAAGAACAAAGTAAATATATTCCTAAATGTTCTCTTAAATTCACTATAGATTAGATGCATAAAGATTTTTGGATCTGGATTATGAAGGAATGGGCTCTATTTATAGTAAAAATAGAGAAATGGATGGTTGAGATTGAGTAATCTCAACAAGGGCCAAGATTGATGGGTTTATGATCCATGTGAGGGTTTTCAATCCAATCCCAGGATGACAAATGTTAATGTGAGATGGCTTGAGAGGAGAGGGAAGAAGCATTAAACGCTTGAGATGACATGAATGTTACCTTAGGAGGTAAGGTTAAGCTTGAGTTGAATGAATAAAGAAATTATCCAATGAATAATGTATTTATCCAATGGATAAACTCTTGTGCAAGAGTTAGCGAGGATAACCATGGTCAAAGCAGTAAATGCTTGAAGAGACCCATGAGTTAAATGGAGGTTGAGTTAGAACGAAAGTCTCTAACCATGTGGGTGAGTTGAGTTAACCATTAATGGTTATGTAAGAGCCATAAATGGTCATGTAAGAACCATTAATGGTTTGGAAGACTTTAGGGGTTAACTTGCTAAATACATAAAGCATTAAATGCTTTTCAAAGACTTTGAGGCTTTGAGAAGTGACTTCAAGTTGTTTAGGAATGTGACAATATTTAGGAAATGGATTAGGCTAATTAGGAATGATTAGAAGAACTTAGAAAGTGGTTAGAAGACTCTAGAAGAGGATTTAGGATTGCAAGTGGGTTTGGTGGGTGAGGGAAAATAGGTTTTTTAATTAAAATAAAATTAATTTATTTCAATTGTGGTTGCAACTTGCATTTGTAGGAGAATGCAAGTGGGGGGGTAGTTTAGGGATTTAAATAAATGTTTTATTATTTATATAAAAGAGGAAAGGGGAGTTTAAATTAAATAAATATGATTTATTCATTTAATTGATTTTAGAGTGTGGCTTAATGAATTAATTTAAATAAATTCAATAATTTATTTAATTAATAGGGGAAGGGGTTGAGGATGAATTAATTACATATTAATTTAATTAATTGATTATCGATGGTTAGATAATCAAATAAATAGTAAATATTCATTTAATTAAGTGGACATATTTATGTGACTGCATTTGCCCCTCTTTGAGACGGTGTGGTTTATTGCGTCGTTTCAAAGAAAGAAAAATAGGTATGAAGAGATATGGCCCATAAATATTAATTTAATGGGTGATATGCCCCCTCAAGAGATGAGCCAAAAAATTTTGAAAAATAGGCGATCTCTCGAAAAAGAACGAGAAGTGGAGGGGAGGTAGAATAGAAGAGTTTAGCAATAATGGTGAAAGAATGGAGGAAAATGGGGGTAAAACAGAGAAATGGCAAGCCAGTTAGTACCCTTAGGTCATGCAAGAGATACAGTACAAAGGTAGTGTGTTCTTTTGTTTGATATTGTATAATTGATCAAAATGGGTTGGACAATTTGGTGCAATCGGTTAAATTGCCCCGATTGAGTCAAAGTGTGACAGTTGATGTTAGTTGTTCGCTTGGACAAGATAAAGTCTGAGTAAGTGAATCAAAGTGACCTGTTGTGACTTAGACAATTGATGTAATTGTCCAATGAAGTCAAGGTATATAAAGAAAAATACTCATTGAGACTTAGACAATTGATGTAATTATCCATTGTGATTGTGTTTGATTGGTGATGAATTGATAGTGTTTGTGTTGTAGGTTGTTTGTGGTGAATCATAGCAGCCCCGTTGAGACTAGGTCATTATGAGAAATATTTGTTGTATTCTAGGTTTGTTATAATCGATTACCTATTGAGACCCAAAGATACTTGATCAAAAAGTATCTTTTGATAGTCTAGGTGTGCATGAGTTGATGTACCTGTGTAGACAGAGTAACTTGCTTGGCTTATAGGATGACCGAGGATGGGGCACGTAGCCCCTCCTGTTGGATATGGATGGTGATGAACGTGGCTTGATTGGGTTGATGGGGCACGATGCAGGGTAGGAAATTTATGATCATGACCTAGATAGGGAGGGTGAGGGGGGGATTCAATGTTAGATAGAAGATATGGAGGACCTAGGATCCATTCCTATGTAAGAGGAGCAAAATAGAGTATGCATTGTCATGACTATGTATGAATGATATGCAGCTATATGGATGTATGGATGGATGGAATGCAATGGAATGCAATATATACATATGAGATGAAATGATGATCCATAGATTATGTACACTACTTTATTTTCATCGTCGAGCATGGTAGTATCGTTCTTGGCTGAGGTAGCAGGAACCAAGGTTTGAGCTTTTCACCTGTAAGCAAGAATTTAAGAGAAGGAAAAGAAAGTGACCCTCCATTCAAGTTCATGAGCAAATAGTCGAGGTATACGTTGTAGTCAGTAAGCCATAGTGTTCCATGACTAGATTTTGCATATGATCATGTAGCTTAGTGAACTTCCCACCTAGACACCATTAGTACATGCCCCAGAACTTCATTGGAACAATTTGCAGACAGTAAACAAAACGATACTTAGGAACCATCCTGGCTACTCTAATCACTTGCGGATATCCTGGAGTAGCGTAGAAACCTGATATAAATAAATAAATAATAAACAAACTAACCAAGTACTAGATAGCTTAAACAGGAATTTTTCTTGTCAAAGAAAAGGTTATCATGTCTTTGTTTTTGGTAAGGAAGGATGCATCCTTGTTGAAGACAGTTGTGTTTTACTTGTTTTGATTGATTGGTTGATTTGATAAGTGATCATTGTTTGAGTAGCTCAAAATGTTTGTTTGATGTCGTTTGCGATGTGTATGTACAAAGGATTTTATGCGTTGCCATGTTTTTGATTGATTTTTGATGTTTTATCATGTTTTTGGATTTTGTGAGTGTTTTGAATGTTTTTGAATTTTGTGGGTGTTTTTGAATGTTTTTGGTATTTTTGCAAACAATTTTGAATGAGGAAATCAATGAATCACAAATAATGTAGAATCCACTTCCATCAATAGGTTAAGAGTATTGCCCCCAATTTAGATGTCACCATGAAAAGCAAGATGTGGGACGCATAAAACACTAACCCTGATTGCAGATCAATAACAAGTCATTGTTTGAATGATGGATAAATGGATACAATGGATATGATCACAATAAGTCTGAAAGACAATGGAGCCATATCCGTTTTACGAGTGGTGCCTGTTTGCCAGGTTTTCACCACTATACTTACCCAAGGTGCCACCGAAGTGGTTTTCACCATTTCGATGCTTGATTTTTTTTATTTTTTTTTTCTTTACTATTTTGATTTTTTTGTATTTTCTTCAAGACATTTTTCTGAATGTTTTCGGTGTTTTTCTAGTATATGATGGAGGTTGATGCTCTGTAGAGCTTATGTATGAAACTGTTTGAGGTGCATGTTGTTGATCGGATCTGCTAGTGGTTCTCCTTCTGAAGTTGCCAACTAATATGCCCTAGACCCAAATATAGCAGTGATAACATATGGACCCAGCCAGTTTGATTCAAACTTTCCCTAATATTCTCTGTTTGGTTACGAGGATTCTCCCTGAGAACAAGATCACCTACCTCAAAAGTACGAGGTTTAACACAATGATTATAGCTTCTTCCCATGCGTTGTTGATGGGCCTTGACGTGGTTGTATGCATCTTGTCGCCTTTCATCAATTAGTTCCAAGTCTTGAAGACAAGAGACTCGGTATGCTTCATCATCTATCAGATTGTACAAGGAAACCCGTAGAGATAGTATCTCGACCTCAATAAGAAGGATGGCTTCTGCTTCATAGACCAGTGAGTAGGGATTTGTGCCTATAGGGGTTCGGATGCTAGTTTGATATGCCCATAGTGTTGGATTTAATTGAACATGCCAATCACAACCAGCATCATTGACTGTCTTTTTAAGGATCCTCAATATGTTTTTGTTTGATGCTTCGGCCTGACCATTGCCTTGCGGGTAATAGGGAGTGGAAAAGCAGTGTTGGATGTGAAACTTCTCACAAAGCTCACAGACATCTTGATTTTTGAAAGGAAGTTTGTTATATGTGATGATGGACATGGGTACACCATATGGGCAGATGATGTAATTAAGGATGAACAAGGCGATTTGCTTGTTGGTAACTTGGGTAAGTGGAACGGCTTCGATCCATTTTGTGAAGTATTTGGTGGTGGTAATGATAAATTTGTGGTTTTTGGATGAAGATGGATGAGTTTTACCCACAAGGTCAAGTCCCTATTGACAAAAGGGCCATGGTGTTGTGATTGGTTACAATTCTTGCGCTGGTGCATGTATCAGGTCTCCATGAACTTGGCACTTCTTGCATTTTTGACAAAATAGTAGGACTCTTTTTCCATGGATGGCCAATAGTATCCAGCGTGCATGATCTTCTTTGCTAAGGAAGGACCGCTTGAGTGAGCCCCACAAATTCCTTCATGTACCTCTTCCAAGGCCTTTTTTATCTCATCCTATTCTAGACATCGAAGAACAGTATCATCAAGACTTTGTCAGTATAGGGTTTCGGCAATGAAGGTGTATCGAGCGGTTTAGTGAATGAAGGTTTTGCATTGGTTATTGGATTGGTTAGGAGGGAGTGTGTTATTATGGAGGTAAGTGTAGAACTCACCGTACCATGGGGATTCAGAACCGACTAGGCGACATATCATTTCAGTTTTGGGGATATCATACACAAGGATCCAAAGTTGTTCTAGCAAGAACTTGTAGCGTGTCAAATTTTGTGGAAGATCCATGAGAGATGCAATTGTAGCCTTTGCATCAGCAGCTTGATTATGATCTCTAGGTACTTGCTCAAAGGTGAAAGTTGTGAATGATTCTTTGTAACTATGCACCATCCTTTTATATGGCATGAGCTTATCATCCTTAGTTTGATACTCATTGGTGACTTGTTGGATGACTAACTGAGAATCTCCATATACCTGTAGCTCCTTTAGATGCCATTGTATAGTCAATCTGAGTCATGTGATTAAGGCGTCATATTATGTTATATTATTGGTGCATGGAAAAGTGAGCCTCTATGACTTCAGGATGTTGTCACCTTGAGGTGTAATGAAAAGAATGTCTGCCCCTGAGCCATGTCTAGTATATGAGTCATCAAAGTAGAGCTTCCATGGTTGTGTTGTTGTGATCGTAAAGATCTCTTCATTTGGAAAATTTGGAACAAGAGGATGGTCACCTGCGAGGGGTGCATCGGCCAACTGATCTGCAATAACTTGCCCCTTGATAGCCTTGCGGTCCATGTACTTAATTTCAAATTCACTCAGAATCATAACCCATTTGGCCAAGTGGCCTGTCAAAGCTATCTTGCTGAGTAGGTACTTGATTGGATCAATTTTAGCAATGATTTGTACCTTGTGTGTCAACATGTAGTGCCTCAGTTTGGTGGTTGCCAAGATAACTGCTAGGCAAGCTCACTTAATAGGTATGTAATTGAGTTCATAGCCTACCAATGTGTGAGAGATATAATATACAACACATTATTTTCCTTCTGCATTGTGTTGTTCTAGCAGTATGCCTAATGTCATATTAGTAGCTGAAATATATAGAAATAGAGGTCTACTTGGATATAGTGGGATCAGCAATGGTGTATTCATGAGGTAGTCTTTAAGCATTTGGAATGCTTGTTGGCACTTTGTATCCCACTGAAAGCAGATATTCTTGTGTAATAGATGTGTGAAGGGGTGACACTTATCAGCCAATTGCGTAATGAATCTTCGAATTGATTGTAGCCGCCCGTATAGTGTCCCTAACTGATTGATGTTCTTGGGAGGTGGCATGTCCATGATTGCTTTGACTTTTTCCAGATCTACTTCAATGCCCTTGTTTGAGACAATATATCCTAGGAGTTTCCCAGAGGTTACTCCAAAGACACATTTCTTTGGATTAAGATGAACATGATATTGCTCTAATATGTCAAATATCTGACTCAGTATTTCCAGATGACCCTCTCTTGTTAATGATTTAGCTAGTAAATCATTGACATAATCTTCCATTATAGCGTGCATTGAGTCATGAAAGATGGTAGTCATCGCTCTCTGATAGGTTCCCCCTAAATTTTTCAAACTAAATGGCATCATGTTCCAACAGTAGGTTCCCCATGGGCATGTGAAAGCAGTTTTATGTTGATTCTCTAGAGAAATCTTAATCTGGTTGTACCTTGAAAAGCCATCCATAAGAGAAAGCATTGCATGACCCGTTGTGAGATCGACAATCATATTGATATTGGGTAAGGTGAAGTCATCCTTAGGGAATGCCTTATTCAAATCTTTGAAGTCTATACATATATGGATGCCCCCATTAGGCTTGCCAATGGGTACAATGTTGGAGATCCAATCGGCATAATCGATTGATCGGATGAAACCAACATCTAAGATCTTTTTGAGTTCTGCCTTGACAAGCACAAAAATATATGGGTGCATCTCTCTGAGCTTTTCTTTTACCAGTTTAGCTCCTTCTGCCATGGTGAGGTGATGCATGACTAAATCAAGATCTAAGCCACGCATGTCTGCATAAGACCATGCGAAGTTTATTTGACGCTTCTGGAAGAATTCTACAAATTTTGGTTGTTCCTCTGGAGTTAGTAGAGATGCCAAATGTATTTGGTGAGGAGTCTCAGGGGTCCCCACATTGAATTCATTGTTTCTTCAATTACGATTTTTTATCTCTCCTAATTTGTACTAGAGAGGAGGATGTCAAACCTTTCATCCTCAGGTACCTCAGAGAGGTTTTCACCTTTGGATACGCTCTTTATTTTTATTTTTTTGGATCAATAAGTGCCACTGTGTAGTTTTCACTAGAAGATCCATGTTTTATTATGATGTTTTTGCAACTAAAAGGTTTGGCATCTACCCCAAAGTATGTTGCACTATTAAGTTCAATGGAAAATCCAACTTTGTGATCCCCACTTGGTATGTGATCCCATATTTCTAAAAATTCTATGAGCGCCTCATCGTTTTGGAATTGATCAAGACATGGGGGATTTGGTTGGTTCCAATTGATGAGTTTAGGGTGGATAATGGGCATGAGCTCATCGATTAGGTTGAGTTCAGAGGATGCATTAGTGAGGGTTAATATAGATGAGTGAAGTTCATCAATGGTACTCTCCTTGTCAGGTTCTGGTGTCGAATTTGATGTAGGACCTGTGGAACGTGTTTCTTTGTCACGACCCCAAAAGGTTTTAATCTAGGCCTCTCCATAAACTGGGATATCTTTACGAGGCGGTGGAGGTGATGTGTCTTCCTCATCTGAAGTATTTAGATTCATTGTATCAAATTCCCACTCATGCAAGTTAGTCTCTGAAATACTCTCTAACATCCTATTACTGTACCAGTCTAGGGTGTCTTTTGTATTGAAGAGTATATTTGTCACGGGTTTGTGCATTTTTATAGGTGGGATTGCTAGTGTTGCTGGCAGGATTCTAGAAGTTGTTGATGATGTTGGTGTTGCTGGTAGGATTATAGGAGTCATTGAAGTTGTTGGTGTGGCTGGTAGGATTATAGGAGTCGTTGATGTTGTTGGTGTTGCTGGTAGGATTATAAGAGTCATTGATGTTGTTGGTGCTACTAGTAGGATTATAGGAGTCGTTGATGCTTCTGGTAGGATTATAAGAGTCATTGATGTTGTTGGTGTTGCTGGTAGGATTATAGGAGTTGTTGATGCTGATGGTGTCACTGGTAGGATTATAAGAGTCATTGATGTTGCTGGTGCCACTGCTACTATTTTTGGTTTGGTAGGTGTGGTTGGTACAACTGTTGGGTGTATCGGTTTTGTTGGTGCATTTGATGATATTGACGTTGCTGATGGAATTATCAGTATTATTGATGTTTCTATTGTGATTGGTGTTGTTGATTTGATGATCAGTTTTGTTGGTGTGGATGGTGTGGTTGGTGTCACAAATATAATCAAGGAGGGCCTTCTTGGAGTAATTGTTTGATACATGGGGTTGTCGGCCTTACCTTTGAATCTGAGCTTAGGAAGAGATTCCTTTTGAAAACCTAATCCAATGTTATCTTTGGGTTTCAACTCAGGGTGCAAGGGCTCATGTCGTCCTTGTTTGCAATGTCCCAAAGCACTCTGGCCATCATAGCCCATTCTTTGCATGATAGTGAGCCCTTTGCCATATTTATTAGTAGGAAGCATAGCTTGTGGGATTTATGTGGTAATAGGGTCTTTGTAGATACATTCTGCTAGGTCCTCATCTCTGGTTTCATCTTCCTGACTTTTACCAGGGATGAACTGTGCCAAAGTGCATGCTTGCTTGGCCAATGGCGATTGAAGAAACTTTTGAGGCTTGCCATAAGTTCTAGGGGAAGTGGGTATTTGCCCAATACAAAAGAGTTGGCTTAGATTATATTCCCCAGGACCTTCCTCTGCCATTTTCATTTTTAAATTCTCTTGCTTTGTTATAGGGGTGATTGAGCTAGAAAGAGAGGCTGGACTAACATATGATGTGGATGAGATAGCTTCTTTATTGTTAAGAGTGGTGAGCTTTGGCTAATGGTTAATATTGTTACAATATGCAAATGTATTTGCATCGCCAAGGATTGTGATTTCTACACTGTTATGGGGAGACTTGATACACTGATGATAGCTAGAAGGAACGGCTTGCATGGCATGTATCCAAGGTCTTCCTAACAACCAATTATATGGAAGAGGAAGGTCCAAAACTTGGTAGATGATATGCTTTACCAATGGGCCTGCTCTAATAGGTAATACAACAACTCCTTTGTAAGAACGCTCTACATCATCATAGGCATTAATGGTTATGTTTTTACTAGGATCCATTGATTTGATAGCATATCTCAATGTTATGACCAACTACAAGGTGCATATATTCAGGTCAGGTCCATTGTCAATCAAGACTCACTTGATTCTATGTTGGTTTACAAATCCTTCAATGTGAAGGGATGCGTTATGTGGTTGTTGGAATGAAGCATTGTCACTTTCATAAAAAGTGAGGCATGGTGATGACCAGAGACTGCCAACCATGGCTTGAAATTGATCTGTGTTAAGGTTGGCAGGGACTGACGCTTCTCGGAGAGCTTGATCCAAGATTGTTTTGTGTGAAGGAGATAAGTGCAAAAGCTCTAATATGGATATGAGTGCGAGCGTTTTATCCAATTGTTCCACAAGATTATATTGCTTGGGCAGGGGTGTTGCTCATTGTGGGTTGCAACTTGTTCATTAGCGTCATAGAGGTGATTCATAGTATAATTATAGGCATCTTATGTATAATTAGTTGTAGTATCTTTGTTTTGCCCAGAGGTGGAAGGACCCCTTTGATCATGTGATGGAAGCAGATTCTTAAACATTACATGATCGTCATTTGATGTTTTAGGGTTGTTTCCTTCTATTTCATTTTCTCCTATGTGAATGAGATCTTTAACAAGATCTTTCGATCGATGGCAATTACTCATTTTATGCCCTTTTCCCTGGTGGAATTCACAATGTTCATTATCTCTCCACCATGGAGGTTTGACCTGAGGTTCATAGTTAGATGTCTTCGGTAAGGTTACAAGATTGGAAGAGACCAATTGATGCAATATTGTTTCGATGGGTTCCCCTAAGGGTGTGTATGTGCATTTTGGTTTATAGTTCTGTTGTCATTGTCTTGGTTCTTCTCGTGGTGCATTGCGACCTTGATTTTGTGGATGAGTGATGGTGTTATTTTTAGGAGGGGGATTTTGCCCTGCGAATCTGACCATAGGTTACACAATATTTACGGTTCTTGCATCTACGACCCTATCATTGACAATGTTCTTGTCCTTGTTCTAGAAATTGGGTTTATCACTATTAAAACACGGGCGAGGGTTGTCTTTTGGTTCATTGTAGATTTTGATAAGTCCCTTTTTGATAAGGGCTCGTTCACATTTTAATCCCTGGGTGATCATCTCTTCAAAATATTCAATATCCTTCATGTCTAAATAGAATTCCATCTCATCATTCAAGTTGGAAATGAATATTCCCACTAGTTCTTGTTCAGATAAATGAAGAGAATGTTTGCTAGACAGTTACCTCCACCATTTCAAGAAAGTTGAGAACAACTCCCCGGGTTTTTGTTTCATGTTGCATGGATCTGCCATGGTAACATCTCCTTCTCTTTTATGTGAATAATGAGCGATGAACTTTTGGACTAGTTCCTCGAATGTTCTAATGTCACCTGGTAATCGGTAAAACCATTGCGTGGTTGTGCCTCCCAAACTCTGAGAAAAAAGGCGCATTAGATAGGTGTCCTCATAAGCCACCTCTAAACAAGCTGAGTGAAATTCTCGAACATGATCTCTAGGGTCTCCTTTGTCCCTATACTATTCAAACTTGGGTGTTTCAAACCCTCATGGAAAAGGTGGCATATGCATGTTACTATCAAAAGGATAGTGACAAATATTGTTAAGTGAAAACCGAGTAGTTTTCATGCCACTATTGAGTTGTTGAGCGAGATTCTCAACTTGTTGTCTCAACATGTCTATTTCTGTAGGAGGAGGAGGTGGGATATCGGAAGTAATCTATACCTCTTCCACCATCATTATGGATATGTTGTTCTGATGCCTGTCATATCTGTACAGTATCAAAATTAGAGGGTAGTTTAGCACCCTCTTGAGTAAGTCTCAGAAAATGAGCATCTGCATTGGTTTTAAGGATTTTGTCAAAAAGTTGATTGAACCTGAGATTGTGTTGTGCTCTTTCTATAGCTTCGGGAGTTGGAGTACTAGGATCTTAATCATTTGCACCTCCTCCAATGGCCTCATGGAAATCATTGAGGTTTTCTTCCTCCTCTTCAATCTCTAGTTGTCTAGTTTTCAATCTAGTGTGAGCCATTTTGTTTGAGAGTTTTGAGGTTTTGGTGAGTTATGAGGGATGGTGATGAAATGTTTTTGATGAGAGATAAGTGTTTTTGTGAAATGTTTAGAAGATGGATCTCTAACACTGAAGGTTGGATGCTACCAAAGTTTTCTGTGAATTGCTCTTGTGTTTTCAACAATTTGGATGTGATAAGGTATAGCAAGGTTTGAGATGTGTTACAAACCAAACTACCTAGTAATGAGAGAACGCACTCATAAACTAGTTTTAACCTGCGTAGAAATGCCTCTTAGGATGATTGATCCTAGATGTAGATACACTCTAAAAGTGATGTTTTGTTTTGATTTAAGAAATATCTAAAAAGAACTTAGGACAAGACCTTTTTATGTTTTGAGAGTTGAATGGATTGATGATGTATGAATGTGAAAGTGGATAGAATATGGACCTCAATAAAAACTGTGTCACAAAGGGGACTTCTTCTTCCTCTTCTCTCTTAGGGGTTGGTGGTTCTTCTCAAGCTATGTTATAGGTAATGCAGATGTTTGGAAAGAAGACAAGTTTGATTTTGCCTCCTTTGTTTTTGTGATAACTCAAGGCTCTATACTGAGTAAAAGCTATGTTTTTCAAAGGCTCTTTATCGAACTTGTTGGATTTGCCTTGAAGATATAGGCACATATGATGCAAGAAGGCTCTGTGTGAGATAAAAATTTGTCTATTGAGATAGAAAAATTTCCTTCTTTTGATAAAAGCCTTTGAACTCAATGGTCTTTTCTTCAAGTTGATATGTTGATGAAGATTCATTTTTCTCAAGATTTGAATGATGATCATATAATTTAATATCTTGTTTGCACTTTATTTTGATGTTTGTTTGTTGGTCAAATGTTGATGGAAATTTGTGTTGGATGAATAATTGGTTTGAATTTGTTTTGAATTTATTTGACAAGAAAATAGAGCAAGCACACAAGCACAATAATTTTTCCGCAAAAAGGCACAAATAGATGTGGGTCTAAATCAACCCAATCTTTGAACTTTTTGACTCCTTTTTAAATGTTTTTGCATGTTTTTCCAAAAGCTTGAAGTCGACTCAAATTATTACTAGTCTGACACTTCAAACACACTTTATCCCTAAGGTCAAATGGCCGGTTGCAATAATTTCAGCCCACATCTTGATATTTCTTCAACTTTGGTACTACATACCTTATGAATCCCGCCGTGGTAAGTAAGGATGTGATATACTAAGTCTTGCATGAGCATAATAGATAGATGATCTCTATGATGGGGGAGTTGCCACTTTTATCAAGCTACAAGTAGCCTTTCAAATAGCCCTATTTCTACTCAAGGAAATATGTATGGTGAGTATCTTGGGAGAAAAACCATCTATGCTCTTCCACTGAACTTCTTACAAATATTCTCAATCAATAGAACGAGTGGGTTTCTATAATTAAAGGTGTCTAGTAATGTTAAATGCTTTTGGACATAAGTTCATTCTGCAGTGACTCACTTAAGAGCCTTGTAACTTGTGGTGGGGCCCATATGTCCTTTCAAAAAGTTACACTATAGGAATAGCTATACCCAAGGCTACAGCTTTTGCTCTCACCTGATTTCTATAGCGGCTCGAAGGATTTACCGCACAAGGTCATTCCCAAGAGTGATGTGTCTCTTGGCATGCCTCTCTTAAAAAGATAAAATTTTGACGTTACTAACACTTTTCTCTTGCACCTAGGACCACGAAAGTCAAGGGAGAGGATAGTGTGTCTTAGAAGTAGGACCACTCTACACAATTTTTGCACAAGTGTGTCAAACACTGAAAACACTTGTTCTTTTTAACTAGTTTATTGCAATGTGATTTAAATGCTATTTGGAGATTTTGCTCCAACAAACATGGTGTTCTTTTTAACATCAAGGCAAAATGTTGTTTAATCTATGAAATTGAAATCCTGGTCAACCAAAGCACGTTTTGCTTGAAGTAAAATCGATTTGGAAATAGAACTTTGACAAGTTGTTGGTTCTTTTTAACTTGCAAAAATCAAAATTGATTGTGTTTTTTAGACTTTTGCAATAAAATGAAAGTTTGTTTATCTTGTTTTAAGCCCAAATGAAAATTTGCCCCTAACTTGCAAAAAAACAAATTTGTTTGATGTGATTTTGTGGTTCTTTTTAACTTGCAAAATGAGGTTCTTTTTAAAAACCCAAACTGAAAATTTTGATTTATTTTTTATGACCCAAAATGAAAGGTGAAGTTGATTTTTAACCCAAAAGAGAAAGTGAATTCTTTTTAACCCAACTTTAAAAACAAAGATAGTAAGAAAAGAATTTAAACTTCCTAATCTAACTCTTCAAATCCTGCAATGGAGTTAGCAAAAACCTGCATAAAAACCAAAGAGTTAGTGAAAAGGAAGTTTTTGGTGGGCTTCTACAAGCCTAAATTTTTTTGATTTTTGGTTACAATAATTTTTTTTACAACTCTCATTTACAATAGCGCTACTCTGTGTAAACACGTTATTTAACACAAAGGCGCTAAGTGATAGAAAAAAGTACTAAAAGCAAAACAACTAGCTATAAAATGGACAAAAGTGTTAAAAGAACATGTCAAACAGAAGAAAAATTATGTCAAATAGAGTGCGAAAGCGCTAAACTAATTACAATAACACTATTTAAAGTACAATAGATCTAAAACAAAGACAAAAGTGCTACTTTATCTAACAAAAGCGCTAAAACACCAACTTTCAAAGGTGCTAAAGCGAGTTCAAAAGCACTAAAGCATGACCTGTGTGTCAATTTTAACAAGCAAAATGTTAGTAGTTTATCACATTTCGATCAGAAGGTTGTGTGTTCGATTCATGTCGAGTTCACCAAATGATGCACTCCAAAATAGGATAGATGTTAGGAAACACAATGCAAGAAGCAATTCAAACATTAGTGTTAGTGTAAGAAATGAAAAACTATCCTAAGCAAGAATATTAAGAGAGATATTAAACATGTAATGGAAAGCATGCAAATACAAAAGAGATACACTAAACTCCTCCAAATGCTAACCAAGATGTTCATAGATGCTCCTCCCTTGTTTCTCTCCTCTCCAAGTTCCACATGAGTGTAGCTCTCAGCTTTGCACTACTATGGAAGTTTTATGGAGATTCAAGATTGAAAATGATTATGAGATTATGCAAATACAAGCTTAATATGAGAGAAATGAGTTAATTTGAGCTATATTAATTTAACCAAAAGAAGAAAAAAGTAACTATATTCCTAAATGTTCTCTCTTAAATTCACTACAGATGAGATGCATAAAGATTTCGGGATCTGGATTATGAAGGAATGGGCTCTATTTATAGGGAAAATAGAGAAATGGATGGTTGAGATTAAGTAATCTCAACAAGGGCCAAGAGTGATGGGTTTATAATCTATGTGAGGGTTTTCAATCCAATCCCAGGATGACAAATGTCAACATGAGATGGCTTGAGAGGGGAGGGAAGAAGCATTAAATTCTTGAGATGACATGAAGGTTACCTTAGGAGGTAAGGTTAAGCTTGAGTTGAATGAATAAATCCATTGTCCAATGAATTAATGGTTATGTAAGAGCTATAAATGGTCATGTAAGAGCCATAAATGGCCATGTAGGAGTCATTAATGGTTTGGAAGACTTTAGGGGTTAACTTGTTGAATACATAAAGAATTAAATACTTTTCAAAGACTTTGAGGCTTTGAGAAGTGACTTCAAGTTGCTTAGGATTGTGACAATATTTAGTAAATGGATTAGGCTAATTAGGAATTATTAGAAGAACTTAGAAAGTGGTTAGAAGAGTCTAGAAGGGGATTTAGGATTGCAAGTGGGTATGGTGGGTGAGGGAAAATAGGTTAATTAAAATAAAATTAATTTATTTCAATTGTGGTTGCAACTTGCATTTGTAGGAGAATGCAAGTGGGGGGTAGTTTAGGGAGTTAAACAAATGTTTTATTATTTATTTAAAAGAGGAAAGGGGGGTTTCAATTAAATAAATATGATTTATTCATTTAATTGATTTTAGAGTGTGGCTTAATGAATTAATTTAAATAAATTCAATAATTTATTTAATTAATAGGGGAAGGGGTTGAGGATGAATTAATTAAATATTAATTTAATTAACTGATTATTGATGGTTAGATAATCAAATAAATAGTAAATATTCATTTAATTAAGTGGACAACTCTATGTGACTACAATATCTATAGAAGAATTATGATTAATATATGGGGACAAACGATGAAATTTTTTATGTGCCTATATATATAAATGATATTTCGAGTCATAATACAATGATAAAATCATCCCCGAAGGGTCAAAAGTGTCACCAAAAAACTAGATCTATCTAGTGCTCTCTCTATCTCTTGCCCCTGGATCTAACCAACCACTGGATGGTCTTGCTGGAGGCGGCCGATGTGCTCTCATCTTGAATGACTCACCAGATGCCTGTGACTATGTCTGGAGCATATGAGTCACTGCAAAAATAGGTGCCCACTGATCTAGAGGGATTGCATCTTGATATAACTGAATAATACTAAGCCTCTCGCAAGGCTCTCTATTCGGCTCTCTATGCATCCATGGCCTTTATGAAAAATGGCATCATCTATCCTAGAATCAAGGCTTGCTAGACCAAATCCCTCTCTCCTTGGAGGTGGTGGCATTTACCTACACCTGCATCAGCCTTGCCCTCAGTCCCTCTACCTCCATATCCATATCCTGTATCTGTTGTACCATCTCTCCTCCCCAAGTTGTCTATAATATCTTCATGGTAGTATTAGCCTCTATGCATGGGGCATCCTTGTCCATCATCACTTCCTCCAAATCCACTTGCAAAGCATCCCCTTCTCTCCTTAACATCTCTACCTTGACTTGTAAGTTGTCAGCTTGGACCTAATCCTCCTCCACCCTCCCCCTCTCTTGTGCTAGCTTGTCCCCAAGGCTCACTAAATGGACTCTCTCTATATCACCCTCCAAAATAGCTTGATCAAACATGGCATGTGGTACCATCGACACCTGTACCTACTATCCCTATCCCTCTCCATATCCCTGTGGCCCCTTTGTTTGTGGTTGTGTCTACGCATGTGGTTGTACTAGTGGTGGTGCTACTATAGGAGGTTATATCTATATCAGAACCTATGCTTGTACATGCCATGCTACTCCTCCTCCTCCTCCCCCTCCTCCATCCCCTACTATGTCTTCATCTCCTCCAACAACCTCATCCATCGATGCTGTTATCTCATATGGTGCCAAAACTCCTAGGATTGTGAGACACACTGGCCAATGTGCATCCCACCAAGCTATGTATGCACTTGTGCATATAGCCTCTCCTACCATGACACTACCTGCATACCTATCCAACTGAGTTGGGCCTCAAAGGGACCTATCACATCACCCCAGGTTACTGTCACCTGAGTAATCTATGGATGCATCCTCTCCACCCCGGCAATATCATGTACCTCACTAAACTAGCACATGACCTAATGTGGGAAAATACTAATCAATGATATGTATAGTGTCGCCCATCAACCAACACTATGTCTGACAATATTGCACAGTTGAATATCCATACTCCAATACTCACAATATTTATATGGTTCTAGGTGAAATCCATCATCTCATCTATGCACCATCGCCAGAACCATAATGCTCCAACCCTAGTGTAATGTAAGAGGCTTATGTATCTATCATCGTATGGGTGTTTTCGCCTCTACCCCTGCACTCCCAGTGGCCAACACACAGCTATGTTCTCTCATGCCTAAATGTGTAGCAATGTAATACCAGTACCCAAGTTCTTGTACCCACAATACACACAAATATGCATATCATGCTATAATTGCCTGAGTATAGCCACTCCATAGGAATATCAAGTCTTGTCCTTCATCATATAATATAAACAATGCGACCAACCAATGGAGAATTTATTCCCACTAAGGTCAGGAATCATCCGGCTATTGATAAGTACACAAATAAACAAAACTAGCCTCAGGATCCACCTATGATGCTCCATGGCTCTCTCCAATGATATTTGTGTCATGTCCATCAAGAGGTCATCTATCTGGCACATGTGATCTAGGTACCACTCCCCACCCTCCAGTCAATACTCAAGAATCACATTGTGGATCAGAACCTTCAAGATCTACTACACATCAAGCAAAGTGATGGAGGCCTCACCCGTCGGTAAATGAAAAGTGTAGGTCTCACTATGTCAGCGCTCCACTAACATTGTCATCATTGTCACATGTGCCTAAATCCTCAACTAGATAGAGACAAACTCCAAACCACACCATGCTAGTACCGCCATTGGCTCTAGATAGATCACTATGAATCCTCATAGTGGGAAGCTAGTGCTCTTGTGACTATAGTGGAACGAAATCCTTCTGCATCCATGCAGTCATTCATGTTAGCCCTTTCTTCTATATTATACCCATCTCAAACCTCGAGGCATCTCTTAGAAGCCCCTCATATCCTTTTCACTTCTCATTTTTCCATTTCCTCCCTTCCTAGGCAGAGATGGTGTTTCCTAGGTGGACGCATTGAAATCGTGTGTTGTGAGTTGTTCTGCAACGCGTAGATGGTGATTCACAGTTCCTTAACTACCCCTCATCTTGTCCCATAGATGCTAATACCATGATCAATGTTTGTGTAGGTGATGGATCGCCTATGTGGATGGGGATTGTTCATGTAGGAGGCGATCCCCAAACACAGATGTCGATCTGATGATTTACGTATGCGCCCCAACCCCTTTTCCTCTCATTTGTTACGCCTAATAAATGCTAATTAATCAAAAATCATGAAGCCAAATTCAAGGTACTTACCAGTGGGTCATACTCTAGCAATCTCTGGTACAACCGGGCCCTCTCACCATGTTTTTCATGCACTAGAATCCTCACCATGATGTTGCTTCACTTTTCTCTCTAAGGGCTCTATGAATACTAGTAAGTGTGACAATGATCCTTCTATGGGCCCAATGTGGCCTATATAAGCCCTTATGTCATGTTTTCCCTGCTTTCTCTTGCCTTTCCTCCAAAAAATTTCTCCATCCATCTTTCTCCTCATTTTCTTCATCCTTTTTGCCATTTTCTTCCTTTTCTAAGAATTTTCTCGTAAAATTTTAATTTTTTATTAAATTCTTGAGGGGGCATACCTCACTCATGTTTCCACATTGGGACAACTTCCATCATCTTTTACCCATCGCCAATTTTTCCTCTGCATAAAAGAGGGGCAAAATGTAGATGCCTAAAATTTTAATTAAATTAATATTTAATTTTTAGCCTTTTTCACATAATTAATAAAATTAATTGTGTTAGTCCTCTTCCTCTTTAATAATTAATTTATAAAAATCAATTATCCCTTATTCTTCTAAAATCATTTCTCTATTATTTCTTCTAAAACCTATTTAGTTAATTAATTTTTAATTAATTAGCTAGCCCCTTGATTCCTACAAATCACCCTTCCTAATCCTATCATCTAGCCTAATTAATCTTACTCTAATCATGCTTATCATTTTCTCCAATTTTATATTCCTCCACTCATTCTCTCTCCTCATGTCCCATCCTCTTGGCATTCCCACTTGCACTACTAACACCTCATTAGCCACCTAATCAATCCCCTTAATCATTTGCACATCCCTAATCACCTTGCCATAAATGGATTTTTCATCTCACTATCCAAACCTTAAATGCACCAACTTTGATCCATTCAATGAATGTCAAATACTTTCTCCTCCCTATGCCTCCTCTTCCCAAGGAATTTATAATTCCTTTCTCCATTTATTCTCCCCACACAATCCATTATCTTAGAATTTTTTAATCCCTTTGTTCTCTTGCAAGGAATTTTATGTCTCTTCTTCTCTTCCCAAGGTACTTGGGTAACTCTTTGTCATGTACTTGAGAAGTGTGGAGACAATAAATTCCTTTATGGCAAATCTCTTGGATCTCCCACTTTGTCTTCTCAATCCTCTCCTACCTTCTTTCAATTCCAGCCCTTCATTTATCTTCAATCCTAGCCGAGTTTTCACTCCTCACAAATCATCCATCTTTCAAGTAATTTCATGTTGTCCACACAAGGGCTTCACTGGCTAGGCAATATTATATCACATGCATTCATATTGGGGGGTTTAATATCCCAAAAAATGAGCTCAATATATTGCCTATCTAATGAAAATAGGGGGTTTTTAATTCAAGCTATTAAAAAATGCAATACTTGGTGAAAATAGAGGGGTTTTATATTTGGGTTGTGTATTGGGAGGGGGTGACAAAAAAGGATTTTAGCACAATATTTTTTAAAAATAGGGCGATTCTTTAGTATGCCATGAACACGTGATATAACTCAAGTTCACTAAGTGAAGCCCCCATGGTTGTCCATTTGAGTTCCAAAATCATCCATAGCACCCTTATAATTCCAAATTCATACCCTATCCAAGCCATATCTCATAGCATATAATCATCCAATCCTAATCCTTTTGTTGGGTAGTGGAGAGCAATCCAAAATCTACCATCTCAAAGAGAAAAACAAGTGGATCACTAGGGCACACTTCCACTTCAAGCTCAACTGGAATACGAAGAGAAAGAAGGTATAACAAAGGTTATTTCCTTTGCTTTGAATGCTTGGCTTTCTTGTGTTTTATTTGATTTATGCAACTAACATTTTCTCCTATTTTTTCCCTATTCATTCCTTACATCATCTGTGAGCGTGAGGAAATCAAGGTTAGAAAAATCACAAGCATGCAATATATTAAATAACAAAACAAAGCATAATTCATACAAAACAACTTTGTTTCCCCTTGATTCTTCACCCCACCCCCGATTGAGCAGGAAGTGAAAGTGTGCACCCAAGACCTTCACTTGATTTTCTCCTTTGGATGAGAGATGTGGATTACTCTCCACTACACAATAAGTGATTGAGATGTTGATGATGTGAGGGATGGATTGGCTTATGTGAGGCAATATTTAGGGCATAATTTGGATGCAATGAATGTATTTGTTGCTCAAAGGGACAACATAACATTGTGCAAAAGATGGATGTGATTGAGAGGAGAAGAGACTCTAGTTTATGATTGGAGGGGCCCAAAATGGATGGCCAATATCAAAGGGAAATGGAGGGCTAGGATTGAAAGAAAGTGGGAAAGGATTTGGGAGGACAAGTGGGAGCTCCAAGAAATTTTCCATAAAGGAATTTCTTGTCTCCACTCTTCTCAAGTACATGGGGAAGAGTTCCCTAAGTACATTGGTAAAAGAGGAAAGAAATATAAAATTCCTTGGGAGAGGACAAGAGGAATTGAAAATTTCCAAATAAGAGGATGCTTGGGAAGAATAAAGGGTAGAGGAATTGAAAATTCCTTGGGAAGAGGGGGAATGGGGATATGTAAGGGATTTGACATTCCTTGAATGGACCAAAAGTGGGTGGCATTTAAGGTTTGGAGGATGGGATGTGAATTGAAAATCAGTAATCATTAGGGATGTGCAAATGATTACTGAGGGTGATTGGGATAAATAATGAGGGATAATAGTGAAAGGGGTAAAGTTAGGAGGATGGAACATGATGAGAGAGAATTAGTGGATGAATATTAAATTGGAGGAAATGATAATCATCATGATTAGGCTAGAATTAATTCAAGGGATTATTTAATTTATTGGAATTAATTAGCTAATTAGGATTTAGAAGAAATATTGACTAAGGTTGGGGATTGAAATAGAAGAATGGGATATAATTAATTTTAATAAATTAATTATAAAAGCTAAGGTGATAAAATTAATTAAAATATAATTTAATTAATTTTAAGAAGGAAGAGGACTGACATAATTAATAAAATATAGTAGATAAAAGGAATTAAGACTAGTAGCATGATGCCCCAATCATAGTTGGGTGAGGAAGGATGATGAAGAGGTAGTGGTATGCCCCCTCAAGAGGACATGTGGGTTCTAAGAACATGGGTGTGCTCTTGAAATGGATAGGAGGACTAGATAATTAAGGTTGTGAAAAGGATAAGGATGATGAAGGGGTGGATAAATGAATAATTTCGAGTCTCGGGACAAATGGATGGAAATGATGAAGGAGGTGAATGGATGGATGGTATTTGTTGTGTAAAATATGGAGAGAAAACCTAGTTTTGATATTGCAACGGACTATCTACACCACTGACTATAGAAGTGAGGATGTTATGAATATTTGATGTGTGGACTAGACTCACAAACAATAGGTTATTCCTCTGCACACAAGTTCGCAAACACTGATGATGGTGTAAATGTGAGACTGTTGGATAATACAAGAGAAACCATCAAACACAACATACCACAAAAAGATGCCCCAATATACACCAACCAAGACATACCAAGATATAGGATGATCAAGATAGCCTTGAATAGGTATAGTCCTAGGACACAAGATAAAATCTAAGTGAAAAGATCATTCAATAAAATGACTCATTTGGCCAACAAACATCTCTTTCAAAGAGTAGGACATGGCTTTGGATAAACTAGTAGACATGAGAAGGATACATCTCGATGGGTTGGATGATGGATTTGGATAAACTTCCAGACATGGGAAGGATACATCTCGATGGGAAGGATAATGGATTTATTGATAGATGGCAAAAGACAAGTTGGTTGTGCAGGATCTATAGATGGGAGGATTTCCTCTTGGATTTGGTTAACACTTCGTGGAAGGGAAGTTGGATTACATGCAAGTCAATATAAGCTCAGATATATGGGAAGCTCAATATGATTAGAGCTCAGGGTGATGGGATAAAGCTCAATGTGATGAGATAATAAATCGATTGGATAAGATGAGATGGGAAATATGATTTTATAGAATGGGGTTGGATGGTGGATATAGGATAAATGGATTGGGACCAATGACAAGGGAGAACTAAGGCTTGGTAAGAGGATGGATGGATGAAGATATTGCTTGGATATGGCATGGAGGGATGAAGGGGGTGGATGGTGATAGGATACGGAGGACTAATGGAGGAAGGGTAGGAGAATAGAGATCCAAGGACTATGTTGAAAACTAGTGCAATACCCCACACTAGAGGTAGTGGAATTAAGGATGGAAGTATAGTGGATAAAGATGTATGATATGGAAGGATAAGGTGTAAGGGATATGGAGGATGGAGGAATTAAAGCTTGTAGTTTCCAAAGCATGCATTTCCATTTTTTATTTTCTTCTAGTTTTTTATCAAGATCAAATATAGGAAGGAAGGATGGGTTTGGATAGATAAGGAATATGAGATGGAGGATATGGATGGGTTTACCATGTTTTCATCATGGTACTTACCCAAGGCGCCATTTCACCATTGGATGGATTTTTTAATTTTTGTTCCTTTTGCTTCTCTTTTTTCTTCTTTTTTTAAATTTTTTTGGAATAGTTTGGATGGATAGGGATGGAGATAAGTGGATGTAGATAAGTGAATTTATAGGATAGTGGATATGTTAAAAATGGAAGGAATATAGCATTGAGTTCCATGGATATTATCTCTTGAAGATGAGCAATAATGGACCAAGGAATTTTGGAGGTATGCTCATAGACGTTGGTAGAAATAGATGGGCAAATGGAAGAGAATAAGGATTTATGCAAAGGATTGGATTAAAGGAATGAGATTATATAAAATTGTTGTTGGATAATGGATGGGGTCTTGAAAGACTTGTGGATAAATGGATGGGGATATTGGGAAGATCAACATTGACATGCACCTTGAGGGGTGGTGGATTTGTGGAGGAGAGTATTTTTAATTTGATGGAGTGTCAAATGTAGATTTTGGGATATTGATACCCAATATAGATGAATGGGATGATGGAATTAAGATAGTAGATAAGGACCCCAAAATGGATTTTTAAGATGGAGGATTGTTAGGTGGAGGATTGGAGGACTTATGAGTGGAGGGAACTTTTGGATTAGCAAGTTTGGATTCCAATGTGGCTATTACTTTGAGATGCATTTCTTCTATGAGTAGTTTTGGAATCCACATAGTTTTTAATTTTTTCTTTTTGGGCATTTGTGGCCTTTTGGATTTTTCTTTCTTTTGGATCAAAATTTTTCTTTTCTTGAACATGTCTTTTTGATGGGACATGTTGATCCTTGGATTTTTGTGAATTTTTGGATTTATGCATTTTAGATTTTGGTATCGAAATTGCTTCCAATAGAAATGGTACAGATGCATGAGGATGGATGACCTGGATATTTTAGGGATGGGATGATGGAGGGAGAATATTGGAAGGAATTCAAGGATGTGTGCCTTTTTTATCTTTCTTAGGGATCATTTGAGGTGATGGAGTGGTGGATGGAGGGATATAAGGACCTAAGATGGATGGAAGGGATGAAGGGTTTAGGTTTAAAATAGGACCCAAAATTCATGTGGATGAGGATGTAATGGACTTTTGGATGTAAGAGCCCGAAATGGATGGGGAAGATGGGGGATGGTGTGATTTTGATTTATATGGAGGTATTTTGGATCTAAATGGGATAGAAGATATACCAACATCTTGACAATGAGTTATTGAGAATGGGTGTCTCAAACTTACTGGTAGAAATCTCGAACAGATGGCTTTTCGTTTCTAAATCAAAAGTTCAGTGTTAATAATTTTTGTGTTATTGATCATCTTCAAAGTTGATAACCTCTATATTATTCATTTTCTAGAAGAAGAATGGTTATCGGTGTAACATTTAGTTTCGGTAAGATACTCCAGCAGCTTGTAGAAATCTTGATCTATGAGCGATAAGCTTTTGTCAATAAGACCTTGTTATAGTCTTGATGACATGGAGTGATTCGGTGTAACATCGGAATTCACTATGATGCATAAGAATCTAACTGAAGTTGTGTTTCTATACCAGCGATTGCAAGTTCATTATATCTTTGACGAAGTCTTGGTGAAGATGAAGGAATAGTCTTTCTCTTTACCCCACGAGGGTTGTCTAGTGAACGTGGGAATAGTGCGAGATAAGGATAAAGGGCAAAGTGGAGATTATTATTGTTGCCATGTGTGATATACAACATGATCATTTGGTGATGTTGTGGGATAACAAGGAAGCAAGTGAACTTGCTCTCCTCACTACCCCACATGATGAACAATGGTTGTTGAGAGGTAGTGCAGGCTAATTGGCGTATTGTCAAAGTGACTTTGTCGCTAAACTAAGCTGAAAGTGATTGAGGTGGGGACCATGGTCATATGTGGATGTTGATTTGTTGAGTTGTCTGCGGAAGATTTGAGGAAAACTAGAAGGACTCAGAGGAAGTTGAATTGTCAGCAAATAACATGACCTGTTATTGATAATCTGAGGAAGTTTGACAATTAGTAACTGAAACAAACCGTTTTTACACAGAGACATTTTTAATGTCTGAAAGATGGTTGAAGATGATGATGTTGGGTTTTCAGAAGATTGTAGACTTGTGTGATGAGAGACTTGTTTTTGTCATTGTGAAAAGAAGTCGAGGAAATTGATTGGTTATTCTGTAACAAAGGAATCGTGAAACTGATTGTGAAGTTAATCTTCTAATTGGATCAGAGCAATTATCTATAACTTGTCTTTAAATTATTTATTACTATAATACAAGAGATAGTTGTTTTGGTGTGTGGGTTTTTCACTCGTAAGGGTTTTTCCACGTGAAATCTAGTGGACATTTTTGCGATTGTGTTTTTCATGTTGCTATATTTTATTTTGTGTTGAATATCTTAATTGGTGTAATTTTGACTTGAAACACATTACTGCTTCTCTCCTCTAAAAATTAACATTTGGAAGGCATTTTCCACACTCTGCTTTCCTAACAAGTGGTATCAAAGCCTGGCAAATTGTGTTATCCTTGTGGGTAGGATGGGTTTTTTATGTTAATTCTGCAGTGGGAGTTTTGCAGTGGATTGTGTGAAATTATAGATTGAGATGGCAAGTACATCAGGAAGAGTGGACATTGAGAAATTCAATGGTGGCAACTACGAGTTATGGAAACTCAAGATGAAAGACCTGTTGATAGATAGAGACCTCTAGGTTGTAGTGTCTGGATCAAACCAGCAGGTATGAAACAAGAAGATTGGGATCTCGCAAATAGGATGGCCAAAGGGATGATTAGATTATGCCTTTCAGATTTTGTTCTCTTGAATGTTCATGAGGAGAAGACAATAGCTTCTTTGTGGAAGAAACTTGGGGATATTTATCAGGGAAAGTCTCTGGTAAACAAGTTGTTCCTGAGAAGAAATTTATACTCCTTGAATATGAGAAAAGGGACATCTATAGCAAACCATTTAAATGTTTTTAACATGATCATTGCATAGTTAACTTCTGTGGGAGATATTATTAAGGATGAGGATCATTATATGCTTATGTTGTGTTCCTTGTTGGACACATGGGACCATTTGGTGATGGCTACTGGGAGTACAACAACCACCTTCAAAATGGAGGATGTGGTTTCATCATTTCTTTCAAAAGAGGCATGGAGGAAGTCTTCTGAAATGGCCAAGGAGGCCCTTGTTGTTCAAGGAAGAGTGAAGGAAAAAGGCAAATAGAAGGACAAGAAGTCCAAGTCCAAATTGAAGGAGAGATCAAAATCTCCTAGGAAGAAGTCCAAGGTAAAATGTTGGAATTGTAGGCAAACTGACCATATCCAAAAGGATTACGAAGAGGAGAAAAAGAAGAAAAAGGAGAATTCTTTTGATACCGAATCTTCTCATAATGGCTCACATGCCTTCATTATTGCCTCGGCACCTTAGACAGCTAACAATGTCTGGTTGATCAATTCGTGTACATCTTTCCACATGACATCTCATAGAGAATGGTTCTCGAAGTATGAGGAATATGATGGTGGAAAGGTTTACCTGGCTAGTGATTCATCGCCTGAAATTATTTGTTGAGGAAGAGTTAGAATTCAGTTTCTTGATGGAAGATATAGGGAATTGATGGAGAAATCCACATACCAAGTCTACCTTGAAAATCAATTTATGTTAGTAAGTTGAATGATGTCAGTGTACAAGTTTTATTCACAGGTGGTGGCTCTAAGATGTCTAGAGGCTCCATAGTGCTATCTAAGGGTGCACAGATTGGTACTTTGTTCAAGATAGATGCACAATTTGTTCAATGTAATAGTGCTTCTAGAAAGTTAGACAAGGTTGCCTAGAAGAAGAACATTGCAAGTTCAATGGACGTTAAACTTCCTGGTGAGAAAATAATGCTTTGGCATCATAGACTTGGTCACATATAAGAAAAGGGCTTAAAAGCTCTGAAGATTAAAAGCCTATTTGAAGGGCTTGATTATTGTAACTTTGAATTTGAATTTTGTGAACACGGTATCTATGGAAAACAACACCATGTTTTATTTTATTCTAGTCCTCATAAATCCTCTAGTTTGTTGAATTATATTCACTCTAATGTATTTGGTCCAATTAATGTACATTCGTTATCAAATTCTAGATATTATGTTTCTTTTATAGATGATTATTCTAGAAGGATATTTGTGTATTTTCTAAAAAATAAGTCAAAAGTGTTCAGTCGGTTTAAGGAATTCAAAATGTTGGTTGAAAATTAGACTAGTAGAATAATCAAGTGTCTAAGGACTGATAATGGAGGTGAGTTTTGTTCCATAGAATTTGATCAATTTTGCAAAGACCATGGGATTAAAAGGCATAAAACTACACCTTATACTCCACAACAACATGGAATTGCTAAAAGGTTGAATATAACTTTGATGGAAAAGGCGAGAAGCATGTTGAGTAGTGCTAATATAGAGCAAAATTTCTAGGCCAAGACTATGTCTACAGCATGTTATTTACAAAATAGATCTCCCACTTCAGTGTTGGTTGACAATACGCTAATGGAAGCATGGTCTGGAAAGAATCCCTCTCTAAGACATGTTCATTTCTTTGGTTGTGAGGCATGTATGTATGTGCCTAATATAAATAGATCAAAGTTGGATAAAAAATTTATTGTGTATCTTCATTGGTTGTGGATTGGGGGTGAAAGGATACAAGCTTTGGAATCCTGTAACTGAGAAGGTCTTGTACAGTAGGAGTGTAATCTTTCATGAGTAGAAGACTACCTCAGTTGATCTACAATCTAAAAAGAAAAAGAAAGAGGAAGAAGTTGAAATTCCTATAACTCCAGAAAAGGAGGAGCTTCAAATGCCAAGTGTACCTAAAATTGAGGAGAGCTCAAGAAGCTCTGATAGTTCTGATCAAGAAGAAGAAGAAGAACCTTCACCTCAGCAGATGAGGAAGTCTACATAGGAGAGAAGACAACCTGATAGGTATGGTTTCTCAATGTTAGATTCTAATTGTGCCTATTCTTTGATTACTAACATTGATGAGCCTAGGACTGTCAAAGAGGCGATACAAATGTCAGATTCAGATTCCTGGTTAGAGGCCATGAATGAAGAAATGGATTCGCTAAAGAAGAATGAAACCTGGGATCTAGTGCCCTTTCCTGAAGGTAGAAAACCAGTTGGCCACAAATGGGTATTTAAGAAGAAAATTAGTCTAGATGGTAGTGTGGAGAAGTATAAAGGTAGATTGGTTGTGAAGGGTTATTCCCAAGTTAAAGGAATTGACTATCAAGAAAAAATTTCTCCTATAGCGAAGCTAACATCTATCAGATTTCTCTTGTCACTTGCAGCAACATATGATTTTGAGATCAATCAGATGGATGTGAAGACAACATTCCTTCATGGTGACTTGAAGGAAGAGATTTATATGTCCCAGTCTGAGCACTTTGTTGCAAAAGGTAAAGAATCTGTGGTTTGCAAGTTGAAAAAGTCTCTTTATGGCTTAAACCAATCACCTAGAATGTGGTGCCAAAAGTTTGACACTTTTGTGTTGTCTTTGGGATTGTAAGATCAAAATATTATCATTGTGTGTATAAGACTGAGAATGATCGGTTGCTTTGTATGTGGATGACATCTTGTTCATTGGGAATGATAAGGGAATGATTTCTGATCTAAAATCTTTGTTATCTGCAAGTTTTGAAATGAAAGACTTAGGTGCAACTAGGTATATTATGGGATGGAAATTAGTAGGGATAGGAAAAATAGAAATCTTTGGCTCAGTCAGAGAAATTACATTAGTACTATCCTTGAGAGATTTAATATGACAAATTGCAAGTAGTTAGTTTTTTAGGTATTGCAGGGAACAAAACTTTCTATTGATGATTGTCCAAAATCTTCTTCTGAGATGGAGGACATGGCCAAGGTACCCTACGCAAGTGTTATTGGTTGTCTAATGTATGTACAAGGCAAGACATTGTCGATGTAGTGGAGTATTAAGCTGGTTTATGGCAAAACTGGGAAGACCACATTAGGATGTTGTGAAGGGAGTGTTTAGATATCTGAGAGGTACTTCTCAATATGTTTTGTGTTATCATGGAAATTTGGTTGGATTGTAGAGGGCTATCAGCATTCAGGGATATGTGGATTCTAATTGGGTAGGGGACATTGATAGCAGAAGATCCACCAATGAGTATGTATTCACATTGAATGGTGGTGCAATCAGTTGGATGAGCAAGCGGCAAGTTGTAGTCGCTTTGTCCACTATAGAGGCAGAGTACATGGCAGCAACTCGAGCCTCTCACGAGGCTATTTGGCTTAAGCATTTGTGTTCTGATATTGGGTTTAATGTATGATGGATTACTATATGTTCTATTGTAATAATTAGAGTGCAATTTGTTTGGCAAAAAACCCCTCTTACCATGCCAGGATGAAACATGTTGATGTGCAGTATCACTTTGTTTTGGACATGGTGGAAGATGGAAAGGTTAATATGGAAAGGGTGGATACTCTGAAGAATGTTGCAGATGTGTTGACAAAACCTGTGAGCACAACTAAGTTCAAATGGTGTGTAATCTCTATGAGCCTTGGAGCTCATGTTTCTCATTAGTCTCTAAGTATTCTAGAGATACTAGTAAGTGGAAGAATATTGAGAATGGGTGTCTCAAACATACTGGTAAAAATCTCAAACAAATGGCTTTTGGTTTTTGAATCAGAAGTTCAGCGTCAATAACTTTGTGTTATTGATCATCTTAGAATTTGATAACCTATGTATTATTCATTTTTCAAAAGAAGCAAGGTTATCGGTGTAACATTTGGTTTCAGTAAGATACTCCGGCAGCTTGTAGAAGTCTTGGTGTCGAGCGATAAGCTTTTGTCAGTAACACCTTGTTATAGTCTTGACGACATGGAGCGGTCTAGTGTAACATTGAAATTTTATATGATGCATAAGAGGCTAACCAAAGTTATGTTTCTATACCAATGATCCCAATTTTATTATATCTTTGACGCAGTCTTGGTGAAGATGAAGGAATAGTCTTTCTCTTTACACCGCGAAGGTTGTCTAGTGAATGCGGGCATAGTGCAAGATAAGGATAAAGGGTAGAGAAGAGATTATTATTGTTTCCCCAGAGATTATTATTGTTTCCCCATGCAACATACAATGATTATTTGGTGATGTTGCGAGATAACAAGGAAGCAACAAAACTTGCTCTCCTTGCTACCCTGCATGATGAAAAATGGTTCCCGAGAGGAAGTGCAGGATAATTGGCACAGTGTCAAAGTGACTTTGCTGATAAACTAAGCCAAAAGTGATTGAGGTAGGGACCATGGTTCTATGTGGATATTGACTTGTTGATCTGTCTATGGATGATTTGAGGAAAACTAGAATGACTCAGGGGAAGTTGAATTGTCAACAAATAACATGACATGTAATTGATAATCTAAGGAAGTTCAACAATTAGTAACTGAAATGAATCGTTTTTGCATGGAGAAATTTTTAATGTCTAAAAGACAATTGAAGATGATCATGTTGGGTTTTTAGAAGATTGTAGACTTGTGTGATGAGATACTTTTTTTTTTCATTTTGAAAAGAAGTCGAGGAAATTGATTGATGATTTTGTAACAAAGGAATCGTGAAACCGATTGTGAAGTTAATCTTCTAGAATGTTGCCTGAATTGTGACTGGATCAGAGCATGTATCTGTAACTTGTATGTAAATTGTATAGTACTGTAATACATGAGATAGTTTCTTTGGTTTGTGGGTTTTTCACCCGTAAGGGTTTTTCGACATGAAATCTGGTGTACATTTTTGCGATTGTGTTTTTCATGTTGCTCTGTTTTATTTTGTGTTGAGTATCTTAATTGGTTTAATTTGAATTGAAACACATTACTGCTTCTCTCCTCTAAAAATTAACATTTGGAAGGCATTTTTCGCACTCTGATTTCCTAACATGAGCATTGTAGTCAAGGCCATATGAATTTTCATTTTCTTTGATTTGAAGGGGTTCCAATATGCCTTGTTCATGAAGGCCTAACTCTTTTCCTTCGTAATTCATTTTTTGACAAATTCTTTTTCAATAGGATACTTATTACTTTGGAAACAAGATGCGAGTCCATTTTGAGGGGGAGGCGAGGTAAAAGGGATTGTAAGGTTCTTGGAGGAAACCACAATGGATAAAGGTGGAAGAGCCAAGTTGATAGGTATAGGATTCATGGATGGCTTGGATAGGGGTGATGGGATATTGTGGATGACTAGGATCATGTGGAGGATTAAGATCATGTGGAGGATTAGGATCATGTGTAGGATAAGGAGGAATGTTAGGATTGTGAGATGCATTGGGATCATGACATGGAGGTGAGGGGACACTATGATATTGACTGGGGATGGGAATATGTGGTGGAGTGGAAGGTATGATTGGATCTTGAGACAGAAGGGGATCATGCAATGTGGTGGACGAGATACTTGTATTTTGATATGGAATGGGATTATGAGGGGAATGAGGAGGGGTAAGCGGATCATGAGATGGATTGTGATCATAGGATGGAGTGGAGGGTAGACTTGGATTTTGAGATGGAGCGGCATCATGAGAAGGAGGGATGCTTTCATCTTGAAGTAGAGAGGAATCGATGCTACCATGCTCAGGAACAAGCTCTTGACATGTTGGTGGTTGTGGGGATGGTGTGATGGAGGATGATAAGAAAGCTTCAACTTAGGTAGATGGAGGGATGATAATATCATGAAGCTTAGGGGATTGAGGCTTGTCTTGATTTTGAGGGGATGTAAGTGGATGGATTACTTGAGGAGATTAAGAAACTTTGTTTTGAGGTGGGGATTTTGTCTCCTTTCCTAGTATTCCTTGGATAATATTATGAAGAAAGGACTTGGAGGATGGGGATGATATGGATTTTGGAGGATTAGGAATATGTTAATGTTTTGGGTTAAATAGAAGATTGGGGTTATATAGTGGGGGATTAGGATTAAGGCTTGGAGAACTATGGTGTAAGGGACTTGGATGGTGAGTGGAGGTGGAGGTGTTGTAAAAAGAAGGTGATTGGGATGTGGCTGAGGGATAAGATTGGGGTATACATGTCAAATGGGATGAACATGTGGGTGAGGGATAAGAAGAAATATGGATGAGGAATAATTTGGATTTCCCTTGTCAAAGGTAGAGGAAGGATAAGGAATGGAATATGGATTGGGATTAGATATAAAGTGTTGAGGTAAAAATGGATGGGGATACGATAGATGGATGTGATGTTATGAAATTGAATTTGTAAATGGGTTGGGGTGGGAGACATGAATAGATGGAAGTTGGATAACTTTGAGGCATGAATGAGCTAGATGGGCATGATTGATAGAGTGATCCTTGAACTTCTATAACCATTTCTTCAAACCAACCCATGATGTTTGAATGTTGGTTTTGGGTAGTTAGATTTTTCTTTTGTGAGTGTGTGTAGACCATGCAAGGGTAACCTAAAGATGACAAAGATGGAAATCAAATTGAGAAGATATGGATCAAAGTGATCAACAAACAATTATGAGATGTGAGGTGAAAAGTGAGGATTAGGACTTACCAACTTTGGATTTAATTCAGGATTGATTTGATATGATTGAATTAGATGACAGGTTGGTCCTTAGATTAGGACAAGATTTATTTGGATTTGGATAACACGGTGATCCTTGAACTAGTATTAGGAAAGGTGTAGGGATTAATTCTGCAAGCCAAGAGCAAGGTAACAACAAAGCCAAGCTAAATGCAAATCTTTGAATTAGGATTTAATTTGATTAAGTCTTCTCCTACTTGGGATAGGCTAAGATCCCAAGAGAAAATAGATGAAAGGGATTATGTTTTTTATCAACTTAATGATTAGCGCTAATTGAGAAACGCACTTGAGCTAGATATTTTCTCATGCACAAAGCTAATTAGGGTTGGACAAATGACAAAGATCTAAACCAAACTTTGCAAAGTGTTGACCTTGGATTAGGATTGATAATTGATGATTGGAATTTGGATTAAAAGATCAGTTTCATTTGGTGTGCTAAGTCCTTAAGGATGGGATAAAAATGAATGTGGAAGAGTGGATAGATGATGAAAGAAAAATAAGGGTGGATATTACTTGAAATGGACGAGACTCTTAGTATGTTATCTGTGGTTGAGGAAGGAGAGACAACTAAATGCGACAACTCCTATTGATTGATTGGGATAAGCCTGACCTTTGTTGAACCCAAGGCAGGACTAAGAGGGGGGGTTAATCAGTCAAAAACAAAAATTAAATTCAGTATATAAATAATTAAACTTAAACACACATCCACACATGAACACCAAGATTGATACATGGAAAACCCAAGCAAGGAAAAATCATGATGAGCACCTACCCATAAAATATATCCACTATGTATATCAAATTACAAGGAAAAGAGCTAACTGCTCTGGACTTACACACCAAGGCTAACTACTCATGGGGCAAGATACAAAGAGGACTTGCAAAATCTGAAGCTAACTGTAGTCGTGGAAAGACACATAAATTATATGAAAAGAAGGATCTCATGATCATGAAGTTGTCCTTGAACTCTACATCAAGCAACTGACATCAACACACACAACTTTGATCTCAACTGCCAACACTTTGTCTCAAATCTTTATCACATTCTCAGAATTGCTTGCACATCATTCAAACACAACTCTTCTTCTTCTCTTTACAAAACCTCACTAATTATCCTCGCATCTATATTCATCACACTTTCCTTCCTTTCCTCTCTTATACACTGTTATCACTGTTTAAAAATCGGGTTTTCCTTTCCCATAATTGGCTATGATTTTGAAATTTTGAGTAAGACAGATTGTCAATTGCTTCAGCTCTGTGTTAGGTCCTAAGGGTTTAGGGTTTTAGTTTTAGATCGCTTAATGTCTGATAAAAAACCCTTTGTTTTCTATTCCTTCGTTACTTTATCCAATTAAGTAATGGGTTCTGGGGTCATAGGAAGTGTCCCCCCTTGTCATTTGCCTAGGCGGTCATGTGAATTAATTGTAAAATTTTACGCCTTATGTCTTTTCCTCCTAATGTTGTCAGGCCCAGTAAGTTGTGCGCAACTCTTAGATGGATCTATGGTTTTCGCTATTTCGCTAGGTGAAGTTGTGCATGGTTTAAAACCCGCGAAGTTGCAAAAAGGCTTTGCGTTCTAAATGGCGATTTTGGTCCGGATTAAAGAGATCTCATCTTGTCCAAGATCCAATGGTTGGCGTTATTTCGCAGCCTGAACTTGCAAGCGAAATACCTTTCACGAAATGGCAAAAGCGTTTGGTGGGACCCTGCATATGAGGGTTTTCTAAGTGACTAACAGGTGATCAAGTCCATTTTGATCTGATGGTTCGCGCTATTTCGCAAGATGAAAATGCTCGACGATTAGCTTTCGTGAAGTTGCAAAATGACATGGCATTCCAAGTAGACAGTCCATCTAGTCGAGAGGGTGAGTAAGATGGTGGCACATGGAAGAGGCTACAATAGTCAGCAAGGCGGGTCTAAGAGTTAAAAGGTGGGTCCCAGAGGTGAGTCATGTCGTGGGATAAGAGGTGACCTGGCAGATGCAGGTGGTAAGAATTAATTGGAGCCTAGTGTTTTCTCTCGGCAAATGAAAGACTAACATGTCAACTCTGAAAGTGACTAGATGCTAGGTGTTCAAGGCTGAGTCAGAGGGCCCATGTCTGTCGGAGTCTGTTTAGATGGTTAAGCACCGAGCAAGTAGAAAATGATCTGATGGCCCACATGATTTCACAAGGGGAAGATGCTCGTGCTTTATACCCTGCGAAATAGCGAAAAGGTGTTTCATTCCCAAAGGCAGATAAAACATAAGGTTAAAAGAGGATCAACTTTGCTTTGATCCAACGGCTGGCACTATTTTGCGGTTGCAAGATGCTTGAAGGATGTGCTTTGTGAAATAGCGAAAGTAAAAGAGGTTCATCCAGGTGTTAGGCTAGACGGTGACGTGTCGATGGACATGTGGTTTCAGAAGAAGTTGAGGGCCTACCAAGGTGAAACCGGTGGTATAAAGGAGAGACATGTGGCTGACGTCGAATTAAATGCAAAGGGTTTTCCAAAGCCAATGGTTGAGTGCCACGTGGTAGCCAGTAGCCAATGAAAAGGTGGTGTAAGTAAAGCAAGCATGAAGGTTTCCCTTAAAGGATGGTCATCTCTGAATTGATCCAACGCTTCGCGTTGTTTCACAGCCTGAAGTTGTACCCAGTTTCAACAGTTTTTCAGAGTTTTTGGTTTTAGAGGCACTCCATTCTTGTTGCCCTATCAGGCCCCTCTCAAAGTGGGAATTGTAGAAGTCCTTAGACAAATTGGTAGTGTACAAGAGGCAGAACTGACAGGTAGGGGTAAAGGGACTATTTTCCCTACGGTTACCATAGCCCACCAATTTGTAATAACTAAAGGAGGTTGGAATTATTTTGAGGATTTTCTCAAACCTTATCATTTGTCAACTACAATATCTAGGTGTGCCAATCCAGAAGACTTCTTTAATGGCATGTTTAGAAATAGAGCAGTGTGCAGAGGTAGACCCCACCAATTTCAGTTTCCTGAAGACCTCATTAGAAATGAGTTTGATCTAGATGAGCAGGAGCTGAGGAAGGAGAAATGCGTGGCTTATAAGAAAGCCTTAGACTTTGTGCATCAGTTTGATGCCAGCTATGACCCATTGTCTAGGTTTTTCCCTTTGGAGGAGAAAATAAAGCTTTTAATTGTTTGCTTTGAGGATGTGATGCAGACCCTAAAGGAGAAGAGGGAAGCTGTGATTAAAAGAAACCCTGAAAAGGCAAGAATGATTCTAAGTAGGTTTGCCTCCACCAAAGTAATCCCTCCTGGTGACTACACCCTACACAAGAAATCTAGTTATAGTGTGTTGATGCCTACAAAAGGGGAGCCCTCTACCTCCAAAGGAAAGAGGAAGATACAAGATGTTATTGACATCCAAGAGAGCCCTAAAAGGAAGAGAGTAGGAAAAGAAATACCATCTGATAAACCTTTGTACTTTCCATCCCAATCCCCTATCCACATAGGAGATGAGCAAGCAACAGCTGAGCAACTACAGTTGGGTAGTTTAGGGGAAATTGCCTACACATATGATGAGGTAGAGGAAGGAATGCCAGAAGAACCCCTTGCTGCTGAAATGAATATTACCACCACTGAACTCAAAGGCCAGGAGTTGGATCCTGAGATAAAGCAAGCCAGTGATGACTTTTTGGCTGACAATAATTTTGTTACCTCAGGGGCATTTATGCAGTTTGTATGGAAACAAAATATAGATAAATACAATGCAAGATGCAACAAAAGAAAAGGTGAACAGCCTAGCAAAGATCCATCTCAGGTAGAGGAAGAAATAAAAAGGAAATGATGGAGGAATTTAAGACCATCAATCCTGAGCAAGGAAGAGACATGGTGGCACAAGTTGGAGTGCTTATTCTCCCTGAGTGGGACATAGTAGATGCCCTGGTTCTGGAGGCAGTAAGGAAAGAAACTAAGCCCATGGAGGGAATCACTTTCAGCAAGGATAATGTTGCACTCGTCATGTGGTCTCTCAAGAGAGATGAGAGTAAGAGAAGCAAAGATACCCCAGGGTCAAGCTACCTTGGTGGAATGATAGTGAAGAGAGTGCAGAACATAGTGTTGGTAGAGGCCGCTAGTACTATGCTAGAAACTGCAAAATTTAGTGTTGCAGTAGCAGAAAAGGAGGCCAAGGAGAAAGCAGACCTCCAAGTCAAGTTGGAGACAATTCTAAAGGCCTATAACAGTCTTAAGGAAGAGGTAAGAGTTAGAGATAGCATCATTGCTAAGCTGCAAAGCCAGTTGATAGGACAGTACCATCAAGGTGAGTCTTCAAAACTGATGATCTCCTCTTCTCCTACAAGACCTCCACCTACCAGCCCCATCATTGAGTTCCCACCATCTCCAGCACCCTCCAGCTCCCAGATGATTGAGATTACTCCTCAAGAGCTAGAGAATTTGAAATAGGCTCAGGCCCTGTATGCCAAGAAATATGAGGATAAAGTAAGAGCTACTATTTCAAGTTTTGTGGATACAATGAGTGCCTCATTGCTATACAGTAATATAAGCAAGATTTTGGAAATGAGGAATGAGCTCAATGGAGATAAAGCCATTCTGACACTTATTTTTGACAAATGGAGGCCTAGAGAGCATGACTTAGAGTCTATTTGTGCCTCTTATGATGTAGCAGGGGCCAATCCTATCATCAAATCCACTTGTGATACGACCAAGGATCTAGTAAAAGTAGCAGAAGGGGTGGATAATGCTGATAGGAAAATTAACTTGTACAAAAAGGAGTATACTGATCAGGTTTTTGAGTTGCTCCCAGGAGTTTTTGCTAGCTCAGATCAACTGAAGGACAAACAAGTGTGGCTCAAGGAATTAGAGGCCAAATTGTCAACCAGGATTAAAGGCATTGTTGATCTAGATGATGCTTCCTTCTTTGTTGTGACAATTCAGGAGATAGAGAAAATCAAGTCTCATTATGGTTTTCTCAATTCAGAGGTCAACAAAATGAGAAATTCCTGGAAAAGGTTGACCAAGGCTAAGACAAAACTGATTGATTCCACATGGCCAACTGATGATGTGTACAATGAATGGACAACGAAATATGCCATCCAGGATGCAGAGCAGTTAGAGGGTGCTCCTGAACAGTTAGAAGAGGTTACAACCGAACAGCAAGTTGAAGAAGCTGCAGAGGTCGAAAAGGACTTATAGCCGTTTTTGCAAAAGTTCTTGTAACTTCTTCTTGAGAAGCAACAATTGTAACAAATTCTCCTAGGAAAGTCCAAAGCTATGTGCATCCATATTGTTATAAATGGATACCAAGACTAGAGAGAAAGAGATCGCAAAGAAATGTAAGAAAATGCCGCAGAAATTTATCTAAGATTTTCTAAGTGTAATGGAGAATATTCAAAAGTTTTTGTAATACTTTTCTTGAAAATATATCAATATGCAAACCATCGATTTTGAGTAAAACTTTGTGTCATCTTCGAATGTGCTTGCAGTTGTTTATTGTTTCATTCTAAATAATCCAGGATTATTTCATTTGAACGGGGATTGTAAGGCAATTTTCAGTAGATGTGCTCGCTAGCTTTTCTCTTTAGGAGGGGAATTAAATATGCAGGGATCGCCTCTACCAGTAAATTCTTCATAGGATATTTTGAATCTTGATGAGCATAGTTTTATTTGGTGTGCGTAAATTCTCATGTATGTCAGGCATATATAGAGATTAAAAGAAGTCGAACCAATGGGATGTGTAGGGATATTTTATTTGAGGATTATTGTTTGAATTTAGATGACTCTGTGACCTTGGATAAGGCACTAGTATATATCAAGGTTATCTATTGCATGTTTTGTAGATCAAAATACTAAATATGAGTATAATTTTCATTCCTTTGTTTCAATTGGTTTCAAGGTGATTAGATCCACTGGTTTTCTGGACTGGTTTGCTATGGATTTATCTTTTGAAAGTGTGAATTTAGTTCACAAAGGTATACCCGCCTGGACTCTGAGTAAGTCCGAAGTGTAGAAGGTTAAATCAAACCTTGTCATATATTGTCCTAAGAGTTTCCTTCCCTTTAATATCTCTTCCGCACAGAGTTTAAATCATTTTTTTATAAGGATGTTAATGTGAATCAGATTTTGAAGACAACATACACAACTCAATCATACACATCCTTATATACAAGATAGATCATCAAAGCTTAAACTAAGCTAACTTGAATTAAAATACACTTTTTGAACCAAAAATATACACACTAGTTCGCTCTTCGCTCCATGAGAAAGAGTAGATCAAAACAAACAAATTCCAAAGATCAATCCATCAATCTATAATCACTAGAACATAAATAGAAATATATCCACACGCTACGCATCCATATAAGTAATTAACGGTCAATAACATACTCTATATTGCAAATAACTTAAATCTGGATCTCCACACACTATAGTGAGACCCATAACATACCAAACACTCTTCCACAAATCATATCTAGACCTAAGGATACGTCAACCATAGAATCTCACAACCACCAATGATCATTGTCACAACACCCAGAGAACACAGATATTTTCAAACCACAAAACCATCATATCCATAATATTGAAACTATATCCATTGTAGATAACAACAAAATTCAACATCAGCAACAGATTCTATACCCAAGCACTTCTGACACAACCAATAAAATAATTTCAACATCAGCACCGCAACAAGATAAATCTGCAACATAGACATTCTGAACCAATCCAGAACAACAAATTTGACACCAATGACAACCACAGCAACACATCAATGCACACTTCTAAAACAATCTCCCAAATTATCATTGATGGCAACACTTGACAATACCTACACCTCAAAGAAGAAGAATACTGCTTAATATCACTCCATAAGTATACATCACATTTCTCCACTATCTCTCTCAACCTCAATCTTCAAACTTCTAACACAATCTTAATCTCTCCCCAACATATCAAACTATAGGGAAGGAGATTTGTCACTTCCAAGATGATGAATCTCAGAGGACAAACCGATCCATTGCTACCTCACTTGAACTAGCACTAAGATGAGCCAGGGAATGACAAAATGAAAACTTATACCAAAATGGAAATAATTAACAAAGGCACAGAAACAATAAAATGCAGAAAACTGAATTAACATAGTGACACAGAACTCAAAACAGATTATACCAAAAAGTTAAGAGGCTCTTAGGTTTTGGACGTTAACGTGATGCACCAACCCCAGTGTGGTGTGTTGTTGTCTATATAGCTGGAGAACACATAACCTTCCCAAAAGTCCACAATGACTTCTTTCCAACACATAAAACCTGTTCATCACCTACACACACGGAGATGGGGGAAAAATATTGGGGCTATATAGGGGCCTGCCTTAGTCAAACCCTCATTTAGGTGTTTCCACCATCACAAATAGCCAAATAGAAACTATACTCCGCTTAATGGAAGGAAACACCTATTGTAAACAAATAAATTGGTAAATCAGTAAAGCTAAATGCACCTAGATAATAGATACACCCAAAGATGTAAAATATATATATCACATGCAATGATAAAGCAAAGAGATAAATGATAAAGAGAAGACAAAGCGTGTAGCCAAACCCCCCTTTTTGAGATAAGAGTGTGACAAAGCTTGAGATGAGCACTTATTGGTAAGATCATTGCAAAATGATCACAAGATTGTTGTAACTTAGTAGTGTTAGTAGAGCCTTTAAGAGAGCATCAAGAGATTGGAAGCTAAGAACGAGAGTTGTGAGAATATAGCATGTAGAACCCAAAAGAGGGAACCCCTCCAAATTAGCAAAGAAGCACTTTTAAACTCGGAACAGGCGCGGAGAGTTGTTACGACCAAAGATGAGCCAAAAGATATGCATCAACCAACATTTAACTCTATTAGGGTTTCAAGCAGATCCGAAGCAAATATGAACTAACAATTATATGCAGATTTAAATACAAAAGATAAAGAAATAAAACAGGACACGGATAACACAAAGATTTAACGTGGTTCACCCAGAATGGGTTACGTCCACCATACACAGCCGTCCAATCTTTCTTATTATCCAGCAAAAATAGTACATCAACCTTACAATGCCTTAAGCATCCCAGCTACTTATAACATGCATTTTTAGGGTAAAAAACAAAGTTGGCCTTTTTAGGGTTTTATTACAATGTCAGTTTTCATCAATGAAAAATGGCAAAAAAAAATTTATCAGGGGTTGCCGCCCTCGAACCCCTGCCCGAGGCCCAGCCTGACCCTAGACCCCGATGAGGATACGTGCTAAGTGTATAGTACTTTGCTAATCAGTCACCACATTTCAACAATCTCCCACTTGGAGACTGATCAGGCTCCACACCGAACAATCTTCCACTTGGAGACTGATACTACACGACACCACTGTACATGCAACATCCGCTGGATAAAACACTAGGACTTGACTGGTATAAATTCCATAATTATCAATCAAGAAGACCAACAGAAACTGATGAAGAATTCAGCTTCTCCTATGGAACTGCCTTCGTGAACATATCGGCAGGATTCTCACTTGTGTGAATCTTCTCAAGCCGTAACTGACCCTCCTCCAAAACAGTCCAGATGAAGTGGTTCCTGAGCTGAATGTGTTTTGTCCTTGAATCAAAAGAAGAGTTCTTCGCAAGATGAATGGCACTCTAGCTATTAGTATACAATGGGCGATCCTCCTATGTCTGACCCAATTCCTCCAGAAAACATTGTAACCAAATCATCTCCTTGCTAGCTTCTGTAGTAGCAACATACTCAGCTTCAGTGGTTGAAAGTGCAACAACCTTTTGCAGCCTAGAAACCCAACTGACTACAGTTCCCCCTATAGTAAAAACATACCCTGTAGTACTCCTCCATGAATTAATATCACCCGCCAAATTAGAGTCAACAAATCCACTTAGAGCAGCATTAGATCCTTTGAAACATAATGCCTTTGTAGTAGTTCCTTTCAAATACCGAAGAATCCATTTCACAACATTCCAATGTTCCATACCCGGATTACTCATAAACCTGCTCACAATTCCCACTGCATGTGCAATATCTGGCCTTGTGCATACCATTGCATACATCAGACTGCCAACGGCTGATGAATATGGGATGTTAGACATTTTATTAACCTCTTACTGTGCCTTTGGGCACATCTCCTTAGTCAATTTGAAATGACTAGCCAAAGGTGTACTAACTGCTTTTACATCCTGCATGTTAAATCTTTTCAACACCTTCTTTATATACTCACTTTGGGACAAATCCAAGGTTCTATTTTTTCTGTCCCGTGTAATCCTCATACCAAGAATTTGCTTAACTGCACCCAAATCCTTCATAGCAAATGACCTGGCTAATTTTTGTTTAAGATCATTTATATGTTGCATGTTAGACCCAGCAACAAGCATGTCATCAACATAAAGCAACAGGATAATATAACTGCCATTATCAAATCTCTTAAAATATACACAATGATCAGAATGACATCTATGATAACCGTGTTCAACCATGAAACTATCAAATTTTAAATACCATTGTCAGGGTGCTTGCTTTAGGCCATATAGACTTTTCTTCAACTTGCACACCAAGTTCTCCTTACCTTTGACCTCATATCCCTGTGGTTGCAACATGTAAATTTCCTCCTCCAAATCTCCATGGAGAAAAGCTATTTTGACATCTAATTGTTCAAGATGTAAATCATCTGCAGACACAAGACTAAGTACAGTTCTAATTGAAGTCATTTTTACAACTGGAGAAAATATTTCATCATAATCTATACCCTTTTTCTGTGCAAAACCTTTTACCACAAGTCTGGCCTTGTATCTTTTCTAACCTCCTTCCTCCTCCTTCAGCTGATAAACCCATTTGTTAGGCAAGGCTCTTTTTTCTATAGGTAAAGGGACTAAGTTCCAAGTCTTATTTTTCATCAAGGAGTCCATCTCTTCTTTCATGCCTAGTTCCCACTATTGTTTGGCATCTACCTGCATTGCTTCTTCATATTCTTCTGGTTCACCAGAATCCATTAATAAAATAGAATACAAAGAAGGAGAAAATATTTCAGGGGGTCTACATGTCCTCCTAGAACGTCTAACACTTGCAGGAGTTTGTGGGATAATCTGTTGTTGTTGAGCATCAGGTACCTGTGGCATTTCATTTTCAGGAATCTCATCCAACACCACATATTCTTGTTTGTCCTGTTCATGCTTCTTTTCCTGCATCTGTTCTTTATACATAAATTTCTCATTGAATATAACATCTCTACTTCAAATTATTTTCTTATTTTCAAAATCCCATAACCAATAGCCATATTCATCTATCCCATATCCAATGAAGGTACATTTTTGAGATTTAGCATCAAGCTTGGTTCTGTTTTCTTTATCAACATGGACAAAAACTTCCCAACCAAAAGTTTTTAGAAAAGAATAATTTACCTTTTTACCAGTCCATGCCTCCTCTGGAATACCACCATCCAAAGGGGTTGAAGGTCCTCTATTTATCAAATAGACAGCAGTATGTATAGCATCTGCCCAAAAATGTAAGGGCAATCCAGCATGCAATCTCATGCTCCTCGCACACTCCATAATAGTCCTATTCATTCTCTCTGACACACCATTTTCTTGTGGAGTTCCTAGAACTGTCTTCTGCTTTCGAATCCCATTTAAGGAACAGTAATCTTCAAATGCTTTGCTGCAATACTCACCTCCATTATCTGATCTGAGACACTTCAACTTTTTTCCTGTCTCATTCTCAACCAAAGCTTTCCATTTCTTAAAAGTTTCAAAAACATCTAATTTTTGTTTTAGGAAATATACACATGTTTTTCTATTTGAGTCATCAATAAAAATAACACAATAACAAGAGCCACCAAGAGATGATACCTAAGCTGGTCCCCATACATCTGAATGTACAAGCTCTAACTTCTCACTCTTCTTCTCTTTCCCAACCTTGAGAAATCTGACTCTTTTCTATTTACCATAAACACAGTTTTCACAAAACTCTAAATCAATCTTCTTTAGTCCTGGCAATAGATTTTTGGAGTGAAGGATTTTCATCCCTTTCTCACTCACATGCCCAAGCCTATGGTGCCACATTATCGAATATGTTCTTGCAACATTTATTGTTGTTGTCCTTGCAGTAACTTTATCTGTAGTAGCTAAGGTAGAGTAAGTGTTACCAATACACAGATATAATGTGCCTACCTTCGCCCCTTTAGCTACTGCTAATTATCCTTTAGTGACCTTCCACATACTGTCTGAGAAGGTAACTATGCAACCTTCACTACCTAGTTTCCCTGCAAAAATTAAATTTCTTCTTAAATTAGGAACATGTCTTACCTCCTACAGAAACCAGTCATTACCATTCTGCAACTTGATCTTTATCTTTCCTTTTCCAACAATTTGATAGGGCTCATCATCACCCAAATATACCTATCCAAAATCACCTTGAACATAATCTAGAAAATATTTTCTATGGGGTGTAGCATGAAATGAAGCCCTAGAATCTATTACCCAAGAATCATTAACATTATCCAAACATAAGATTAAAGCATCTTGTAAAGTATTACTTGCAATATTATCTTCCTTACTATCATTTTCATTTTTGTCTCCTTCTTTGTTTTTCCAAGACAAACAGTCTTTCTTTAGATGACCAGGCTTTCCGCAGTACCAGCAATCTTTCTTTGACTTCCCTTGTGACTTCTCATTCCCAGGTCCTTTTCCTCTTTCCTTTGATCTTCCTCTGTTCTCCACATTCAAAACACTACCCGATGATGTTGAAGTCTCACCTGTGCTTTTCCTTCGCATTTCCTCGCTTAGGATAACACCAACAATATCATCAAATACCAAAGTATTTTTACCAGAGACAGAGTTACTTACAGCCATAACCAAGCTATTCCAGCTTTCTAGCAAAGAACATAAAATCAAGAGAGCCCTAACCTCTTCTGCAAAGGTAATTTTTACCGAAGACAATTGACTGGTAATTGTATTAAATTCATTTAAGTGCTCCGCTACAGATCCTCCCTCACTCATTTTCAAATTAAACAAACGCTTCATAAGAAATACCTTATTCGAAGCCGAGGGTTTCTCTACAACTTAGCCAATGTTGCCATCAAATCTACAGTCATTTTTGCTTTTGTTATATTGAATGCTACAGACGACGCAAGGCACAATCAAATGGATCCCAGTGCCTTTCTATCTAAAATGTCCCACTCTTCATTTGATAGTGTGGTCGGTTTCTTTGCCTTTCCTTCCAATGGCCACCACAAATCCTTTTGATATAGGTAATCCTCCATTTGCATTTTCCATAACTGATAATTCTGGCCGTTAAACTTTTCGACCTTGAATTTGGAATCCTCCATTGCTCCCACTCAAATCTGAAAGTCCTGCCAATTTACAGAAAACCTCGCTCTGATACCAATTGGTAGGGTTTCAAGCAGATCCGAAGCAAATATGAACTAACAATTATATGCAGATTTAAATACAAAAGATAAAGAAATAAAATAGGACACAGATAACACAGAGATTTAACGTGGTTCACCCAAAATGGGTTACGTCTACCATACACAGCCATCCAATCTTTCTTATTATCCAGCAAAAACAGTACATCAACCTTACAATGCCTTAAGCATCCCAGCCACTTATAACATGCGTTTTTAGGGCAACAAACAAAGTCGGCCTTTTTAGGGTTTTATTACAATGTCGGTTTTCATCAACGAAAAATGGCAAAAAAAAATTTCTCGGGGGCTACCGCCCCCGAACCCCTGCCCGAGGCCCAACCCGACCCCGGACCCCGACGAGGAAACGTGCTAAGTGTACAGTACTTTGCTGATCAGTCGCCACATTTCAACAAACTCTCCACAAGATTTGAGATTCTATGGGTTTACCAGGAGATTAGCGCGGTGTGTTGCAGTCTCACCAAAGATAAGCCCAAATAGGGTCTTAGGCTAAACATAGGCACTTTGTCTTTGGGGATCATGATGTCAAAATGAACAGGATTTTTATCATGAGCATGTCATTAATGCATCAGGAGCCATGTATAAGTGTCATAAATGTGCTAGGTGCAATTTAGGACACTACATTTTGCCCCCACTTTAGTGGACTGGTCGACTTAAGGGATCTACCAACACTAAAGTAGTTTCAGAAAGATAGATTCATTAAGCCCATGTAGTGCAATAAATGTAATAAGTGTAATAAATACTTAGCCTAAGGGATATTGTAGAGGCCATAGAGGTCAAGTCAGCAATCATGAATGATGCCCCCAAGTCTCCGCAAGAAACCATGACGTTCAACGTGACAAATTTCATGTTGCAAAAGTCAAAAACTTGTTAGCGTGAAAAACAGAGGAAACTACTTTGGCGAGAAGAATGCTTAAGAGCATTAGTACCGATAGAAGAGGAAATTTTTTATTTAGGCAAGTATATGCCCCTTCATGTTTTTCCCCTAGTAAGATGGGGAAATCGGGAAGGAAAATAAGCCAAAATTGTCCCAAAATGAGAAAGAAAGATTTTTCGGCAAAAATTAGGCTATATACTCAAGAGTGGGCCCCAAGAAGAGTCATTTTTACTATTCAACGTGGGCATTTTGGTTGAGATTTGAATAGAGTCTGAGCAAAAATGCCATGTAGATGAGAGCACAGAGCTAGTAGGATCAAGGAGTTGCGGTCCACAATAGAGTAGGATGATGAGCCCAAGCAAGTATGCCTCGAATCATGCCCTTTTGTATATTTTTATGCCTTTTTAAAGAATTTTATGATAGTGACCATAGCATGGAAAGTATTGATAGATGGTCGTGGATCAAAGATGACCATCGGGTTCATTCCACTGATTTGAGAGATGGAGGAGCCAAAGGCGATGTACGTAAGGGGCTGGAGTATGCTCTTGTACTTGTAATACGAGCTATCCTAGTACTTACACGACAAGTACTAGAGCTTGATAGCATGCACAATACTATAGGTGTGGATTTTTTAGCACATCATATGCAAACAGTCAGTCAGGTTCCCAGTAATGATACCATTAGACATGCTAAGAGTGCACGAGTATCCATTACAGCGAGGTGAGTGGTAGACTAGTTACCTAACATATTGGAGGGTCACCCTAGACCAACTCAAGATTGCAGACATCATTTGGCAGTTAGTCTGAGACATGGGGGTTTGGACCATAGACCACACATAGCTCTCATGGATGCAGTGAGACTAGTTCTTACTTGGGCAGTAGGATCACATTGTCATGTCGTACTACTTGCAATGGTGCATATTGCAATTCGGGAAGGTGCAAACTATCCCACCTGTCACACCTACCTATGTTTGGTTAGCCAAGAGTGCAATACGACCATGGGACTTACCTCACCCCACCCTAGGAGATGTGCGGGATAGATCTGAGGGTAGTGACAATGATGATATTGCTCCTCAGCTAGATATTGATGATGTCGAAGTCACCCCAAACTTTGCGGGTTGGTGGGGTAGGATAGATTATGTGTCGATCTTTCCATCGAGCGTAGCCGGAGGAGACGTTGAAGCTCTGGGAGATGATAGTGAGCACCAGAGCTCCTTGAGTGATGAGGGTGAGAGATCGGGGCAGAGACAACAGGTGGGCAGCCTGAGCCCAAACAGATCAGTACCCGCAATGAGGGGTCTCCCACCATCACCTATTGCACCACCATCTGCACCACTAGCATGGCCATCAACACCAGTAGCGGTTGCAAAGGGATCCACTAGCAGGGTGCCTCTGTAGGATCTAGACTAACAAAGGGGTGATCCTGGTATGTGTTTTGATTTTAGTTTATGTCTTCCATTCTTACTCATACATGATTTTACATACATATAGATATATATATATATACATGTATAGATTTTGATGCCAGGGATACAGATAGAGAAATGTTTTGTAGTTGTAGAGGGCATCGCTGAGTGGCTGATTTTTATTCACCAGGAACTTGCGGAGATCATCCCTACTATATAGACCTAGGAACCAATGTTGGATGGCTACCAGCCTCTCCAGACTGTAGGGAGACATGTCCAGTTGTTCAATCTTGTAGCACAGCTACGAACAACATACAAGGAGGGCCATGTGGAGCTGGTATAGGGAGCAGCATGACTGGCCATTATGATGGCGTAGAGGGACCAGGCTCTATTGGAGGTTCACTCTATCCTTGAAGAGAGAGACTAGGTTGTGATGTGAGACAAGAGTGTCAAGAGGGAACGTGACGCTTTGTATATCCAGGTCAATGACCTTCGTCGGTAGGTCGATACCACCCAACAAGGTGCAGCTGGTCATCTCAACCACCCTCAAGTGCACCAGCTAATGGTAGACCTAAAAGCGGCACACCAGAGAAATATGGAAGCACGTAAGGAGCTCATGATGCAGCGAGAGACCATGGCAGAGTTACGAGGGGAGTTGAGCGGTTTGCAATCATGGAGCACCACTGTTGCGATATTGTAGTCCACCTCAATGAGATAGCCCTCAGAACGAAACTAGCATTCTCCAGCTCTTGCGACTTCAGGGACCTACCCACCACAGGGGTCATTAGACATTTTTGTAGAGATTTATCCAAAATAATTATTTAGAGTATTCTTTTGACATATATATGGATGTATTCATGTACTTTAGTGACACATATTCCAACATCACATTTTTTTGTAGTGATGTGATACATGTACATTAAGATTGATATTATACACACACATATATATATGAGATTCATTGTTCTGATCTTATCTTATGTTATCATGGATGAATGTTCTTATTAATTTACATGTTAATTTGTGTATTCTCATGTGATGGATGATCTTATATTGGATGTATATCATGATTTAATTTACATACTATTATATATATGCATGATTAAATTCCATGATGGTCATTATATAGATTTTTGGAGATGCAGATAGAATATATGTACACACGCACACACACACATGCGCAGATAGAGAGATGCACAGCCACTTCATAACACAGAGAATGGGAAAATATCATGTTGATGAAGGTATAAATACTATAACATGACTACCGTAGGGACCTAGGTGTCGCGCGTATGATATATATATAGCTTGTTTTCTATGCATAGTATTGACATAGGTGCACTGTGTTGATAGGATCTTTGAGAGGTGTACCATTCATATAGCACAAACCATAAGCACCTGAACCATAAATAGAGGTGACAATGTAGGGACCTAAACAAATCGGGCTAAACTTTCCTCTTTGTTTGGGTGGTGCACTAACATTTCTTTGATTCTTACAAAAAACCAGGTCACGTACCTTAAAAACTTGAGGTAGCATACTTTGATTATATTCCCGAGATAAATATTTTTGATAAGCTTGAAGCTGTTGAAGGGACTTCAAATAGCACTCATCCAACAACTCAAGTTGATTGAGACGAAGGGTATGATAATAATCATCATCGATCACCCCTTTCAAGGAGACACACAATGATGGGATCTCCAACTCAAGAGGCATGATAGCATCGGCGCCATACACGAGGTTATAGGGTGTTGTCCTTGTAGTTGTATGAAAACTCATGTGATAGGCTTGTTGATGTTTTCCATCTAGTAGTCAAAATAGAGATATTTTTGAAGTTTCACTACATTCACTGTTGTGAGCTAGATGTCCAATTAACAAGAATTCCAAGAATAAAGGAGTTCTTATGCACTTTTGGGCTCTGCAAAACCCAGGTGGGTAAACCTATAGGAAATTCATGAAAGTAACACAATTCTCACAGAATCTCCCTTACAAGTAGATGACTCCCAGAATTCAACGCTAATATACATATATGACTGCCTAGAGATATCATTCCATCCCCGTGTAAAACTATATTGGCCTCTAAGGAAACAAGAACAGAAACATAAAAATGAAAACAAAAGAAAGATTTAATGACTTTTAAGTTCAAATGTCTAAAAGATCATAACATAGAGAAGATTTGTGCTTATCTCAGGCTACAAAGTCTATTTCCCTGAATTCCAACAGCTCCATAGTCACTCACGAATACAAATGCCTTACGTCTATATCTAAGAATTCATAAGATGAATCATACTCATAGGATCTCTGTCATTTTATCACCTTCTGCAACACCTAGTAGGAATTTAATCTTCTCCTTGAAAAGAACCCTAACTAAGTAAATACACATTTGCATATGGTTGTGAAGACAATACCCATTTATCCTCAATAAACAGCTTTCATGACAAGCAATAAGATGCACAAAGAGACGAAACATGATATGATTTTCATTAACTCAAAGTTGTGAAAATGTAATCCAGAAAAAACATCAGAACCATGTACTTAGAACAATTACTTTGAATGTTTGTCAATTATGAAATCTCAAAACCCTTTGTCAATTAGCCTTGATTTCCTTTTATGGAACAAGGAGAAAAACAAGCTTCAGGCTAATGATGATTACATCCTATGAGAATATGTTGTAGTATCTTTTGAAATTCAAAATCAAAAAATGTCATGCCTTAACAAAACAAAAATTCAGCTTCCAACAAAATATGCAACAACCTGATCCAAGTGATCTTCAATCTTAACCAGAAGCCAGTTCCTCAAACATCCTTAACTGAGCAATGCTTCTCATGCCAGCTTTGGACTACAAAATCATTTGGCCACTCAACATTTTTGATCAACTACACACGATTGGGAGCTTCCTTACACTTATCGTCAATAGCAACCCTAACACCTATGACAAACTTGGAATAAGTTGTTTTGGTTGCACTTAATTTATCTATAGATGAATAGTATACAATCTTATTTATATATATTTTCCATCACTTTCTGAATAGCAACATTAATTATTTCCTCATATTCCTTTCTCCATTCATCAAAGGATCTTAATTTTGAAAATTGATTGTGGAGGGGAGGAATAGTCCAATGCTTTAAGTCATTAAAGCTTTGTATTATATCCTTAATTGCCACATCTTTGTCTTCTAAGTAATGTATTTCACCAACCAACAATCCATACTCTTTGCAGAAATCTGATAATGGTTGGGGTGGCCTAGATATATACTAAATTTCAATACTTATATCCTTAATCTTTGGTCCCAAGGCTTTCCATCCTTCAAAAATTTCCTTTAAATCAGCTAAAAACCTAGAACACTACACAACTACCTCAGAGAGAATACAAAAAGACTTATAAACATCCTTGATTTTATTTAGAATGGTATTTAGCAAATGTGGCAAGGTTCCCTTAATCACAGTTAACACCTTGTCCTTCACCATTGATTCCATTGCCACAATTTTCTAATCTCTAACCTATATTTGTTGTTGAAGATCAATTACCTTTTTTTCTAAGGCTTGCACCTCTTTGACACTTTTTGATGATTCTCCTTGTATAATCATAGGAGAAAATGTCATTGTCTTCTTTTCCAACTCCTTCTTGAACTGAGCCTTCTCCATGTTCATCTTAGTATAATTCTGATGCATCTCTATCCTTTCTTTCAAATAAACCATTTTTTCTTTTTCCTGGAACTTGACTACATCCAGGGAAAACATAACAGAGTGCCTTGACAAAGTTATTGCTTCCACTATTGAGGTGTCCCTTAATGTCCTTATGATGGCACCATTCCCTATTCTCTCCTCCACACTAATCAAAACTCGAGGCTTGTTTTGACTTGGGGCCTTTGCCCACTGTGTCAATGCCTAGATGGTAGGATGATAACTAGATCTAGTATGATCTCCTTCTTTTTCAAATTTATCTCCGATGCTTGAGCCTCCCTCTTATTTCTTGGAGCCCTAGGTTTTTTCTCTTTTGGATCCTTTTCTTCTTTCAACATTGAGGTTTCTCCTTTCGTGCTAGTTCTTTTCCTTTTTTGCACTGGAGCTACTACTAACTGGGAAACTTCCTAAATTGCTTGAGGACCTTCTAATTGTCCAGGCTCATCCTCTTGAATCCTAATAACGGGAGGGTTTTGTACAGTCACATCAACCTTATGCTTCTTTCCCTAAAAAGAACTACCCCCCTTCTTTAACATTATGACAACTCACAGGAAAATCAAGATAGACTAGGGCAAACTACAACAATTCTAAACAAAAACACCCTAGGGTTGACCATGCATATACAATTTTCACTCAAATTGCAATTCAACCTGACAAATTTGGTAAGTTTGAGAACACTTACCATTTTTAGTCCACTTCAGCACTAAAACACATTCAATTTCTGCTCTTGTTGCACTTGTCTGCAATTCCTGCTCGTTAAAGTGCTCCACTATCATACAGTCGCAACTCAACAATTAAGTTTTCAATTGTCAATCAATTTTGGCACAAGTGATCATAAAAACCGGTGCATTTAGCAATAAATACAAAAGGAAAATTGAATGTGTGAATAGGCATGCTCAGGTTTGAATTTCAACCATTGATATCTGCTACGCAATTAGATCAGATGGCTAGGTCAAAGCTGAAAACCCATGTGGAATTCTACTAATGAATTCAAAAGTTGCATCCACCTTTTGAAAGGTCAATTTAGGTTCATTGCATACCCGCGCACTTACTATTCCTTTTAACATTTCACATGCGAGAGTGTGGAATACACACTTACCAATTCTAATGCCTCTTGCGAGTTTTCCAAACTCTCTGACCTACCTAAAACCTACTCACAAGGATGCGGGATGACATTCTCTCACTAAGCCTTAAACTCTAAGATTACCCCGTGATCCCACTAAGCTTATCGCTTCTCATCGAACCATGACATGGGAACATAGGGAACTACAACTTTTGAGTCCTCTTGCCCACACGCTTAAAAAGAAAACTAAAAGCTGAACTGTAGGAGTTTAGGAATTTATTCCCCTTACTAATACCAAAACTGCACACCCACGCCAACTATATTTTGGAGGACTGACAAACTACGAAACCGCAGGTTTGAACTTTCATGAGGTCGATGGAAAATGCTCGCGAGCCCGTTGTTTGGACAAAAAGATGAGAAAGTTGTTAGAATCAGAGATCACTAAGAGAGGGGGTGAATTAGTGATCTACCGGAAGTCAAATCCTCAAACTTATTCTTTATCCACCGGTTAGCAATGCATAACAGAAAAGAACATAAACATGCAACAAAGAATGTTAGCACCCAAAGGCAAATGAGAGGGGGGGTGAATCAGTTGTCTATTAATTTCAATCCAAATATAACTTAATCAAACTTGATACATAATACTGGTAAACCAAACTTAATGTCGGTTAACAGATTAACAGTTAATATCAATACCGGTGAAACTTAATGCATGAAACAGAAAGAGAAACAACATCCACAACGCATAACATGGAGATTTATACGTGGAAACCCTGTAAGGGGAAAAACCGTGGTGGGAAACCTTACCCACAATCAGATGATACTACTACAAATAGTATGTGTATACAAATGGGGTATGCACATGCAGAAAGGCCAACCGCCTAGAGCTCACTGCTCAAACACAAAATAAGAGTCACACTAACTACAATTGGATGAATAAATCCAATGATAATGTACTGCTCAAAGTAGCATCTCCAATGCTGGATTCAGTACTAGTTAAGCTCTGATATTCTCCTTCTCTATGGTCTCCTCATATGATCTTCAATATTCACACATACCATGTTACAATACCATAACCATATACCTTCTACCTAATACCTCACTTCTTACTTCATCTCACAAATGAGATCTTACATATATACCAAAACCTAAGACCAAATGTGTAGGTCAGCTCACAAAGAATATTACAATTAAATCAATTACAAATAAGTCAAGATGTGATGCATCATGTCGGCTAAATGTAATTACAACAATACCAATTGATTAAATCATCTCCACAACGTGTCGTGCTGATCTGGAATAGATAATGCATGTCGGTCCATAACCTAGACCAATTTGCTAGTAACAGAAAATATGTCAACCCGATTAGACCAATAAACAGAATATCAAAAATAAGTGTCCAAACCGTTTCTTTGACATAACCAAGTGATCTCTAGATGATAACAAGTCATCCTCAGTGCCAGTGAACAATACAGCCTATCGGTGAACCAAATACTGGTGACTGTGCATAAGTCACTGAACTTGCCAGTGAACATAACCAAAGATCTCCAGAAGGATAAGTGTTGATAAATATTGACATCAATGACAAAACCAATGCAACACATCCATAATACCAACAATCTCCCCCTTTGGCATTGATGGCAACACAAAGATGGAAAAACATCTAAGTGCCAAAACAAAATGCCAAAAACCAAAAACCAACAATCTCCAGAATAGATATGAAAATAAATGCAGAGAGTATATATCTCCCCCAATGAATAATCTCTCCCCAAAGGATAATGTTTGTTTTTCCATAGATATCTCTCCCCCTTTGACATCAAATGCCAAAGCAGTACAAATACCGAATACAACCAGTTCATAGAACCAATTATAAATACCAACTATTATAACCAACTACTCCCCCTAATAAGTAGCTCTCCTCCATCAAAGCCGAAAAAAAGGTTTCTCTATAAATTATGTTGGTTTGATGTCGAGCATCAACTGTCTAGGTCTCTACCAGTGAGGGTATAACCCCAAGCTACTCTCTAAGATATTCAAAAATTTCCTTAGGCAAGGGTTTAGTAAAGATATCTGCAATATGCTCTTTAGTATTCACATAAACCAATCTCACTTCTATTGCTTCAACTTTCTCTTTCAGAAAATTGTATTTAATAGAAACATGTTTATTTTTAGAGTGAAATACCAGATTCTTAGATATATCAATTGTTGTTGAATTATCACAATAGATGATTATAGGTTCTTTTCATTTTACCTTTATGTCCTTCAACATTTGCTTAATCCATAATACCTGAGTACAGTTAGTTTTTGCTGCAACATATTCTGATTCTGTTGTTGATAACGATGTACAACTTTGTTTTTTGCTAAACCATGAAATCAATCTACTACCAAGAAAGAATGCCCCATTGGTGGTGCTCTTTCTTTCATCTACATCTCCTGCCCAATTAGCATCGATGTATGCACATAAATCAAAATTTTCATCTTTAAGATACTATAAACCAATATTTGATGTTCCTTGTAAATACTGGAAAATCCTTTTCACTGTTGATTCATGATTTTCTCTAGGATTACTTTGAAATATTGAAACAATACACACTACATTCATTATATTAGGTCTTGTTTGTGTCAAATACAGTAAACCTCCAATCATAGATTTGTATCTTGTCGGATTAACAGGAGCTGAATCATCCTTCAATGATAGTTTATCAGCTGTAGTCATAGGAGTACTTACCGGTTTAGAGTTTTCCATACCAAATTTCTTTAGTAATTCCTTCAAGTACTTTGCTTGACATATGAATATATATTTATTAGCCTGTGAAATCAGCAATCCTAAAAATAATTTTATCTCTCCAATCATAGACATTTCAAATTCTTCCTGCATCTTATTAGAAAAGTTTTTACATAATCCATCTTCTCCTCCAAAAATGATGTCATCAACAAAAACTTCAATAACCAAGATGTCTTCATTAGTCACTTTGAAATATAAGTTGTTGTCAGCATTACCTTTAGTGTAACCAAGCTTCAAAATATATTTGTCCAATCTAGCATACCAAGCTCTAGCAGCTTGCTTTAATCCTTATAAAGCTTTCCTTAATCTGCAAACCATATCTTTATCATTTGTCAATGAAAATCCATCAGGTTGTTCAATGTAAAATTTCTCTTCAAGATCACCATTCAAAAATGCACATTTTACATCCATTTGATATACTTTATAGTTCTTGTGTGTTGCAAATGCAAGAAATAATCTGATTGCCTCAATTCTAGCTACCGGTGCAAAGGTTTCATTGTAATCAATTCCCTCTTTCTGTGAATAGCCTTTACACACTAATCATGCTTTGTTTCTTCCTTTTCACAATTGTCTGTGGTACTGATAGTTGTCTTCTAATTCCATTCATAGTTTCATTCTATACAAGTTCCTTGAATAATTTGAATTTCCCAAAAGCTTCTGATTTCTCCCTGAGAAAAGTAACCCAACACATTATAGAATAATCATCAATGATTAGCATAAAGTATCTATCTCCCTGTAGGCTTCTTGTGCTTTCCGTACCACATAAGTCAGTATGAATTAAATCAAGAACATCATTGGTTTTCTCATAAATTCTCCTAAAAGTTGTTCTAACTTGCTTTCCCATTTGACATTCCTTACATACCGGATTATGAGGTTTTACAATCTTAGGTAAATCCCTTACTGCCTTAGATGAACTAATCTTTACAATGCAATCAAAATTCACATGATAGAGTCTTTTATTTCATAACCAACTTTCATCAATATGTGCAATCAAGCATGTATTTTCATTGTTATTCAAATGAAAGATATTACCTCTAGTCTGATTACTAGTTGCAATCTCCAAACCAATTCTATTCATGATTTTGCATTTACCATTCTTGAACTATAACTGAAATCCCTTTTCAACTAATTGACCAACACTCAAAAGATTGTGCTTCAAACCTTCAACATAATAAACATTGTTAGTATTGTGCTTACCATCAAAAGATATAGTGGTTTTTCCTCTGATCAAACAAGCTTTGGCATCCCCAAATCTTACTAGACCTCCATTGTACTCTTAAAAAGATAAGACTTTACTTTTATCACCACTCATATGATGTGAACATCCAGAATCTATAATCCATTCATCATTTTCTTCAATTTTAGCTGTCAGGGCCTACTCTACCGATGGAATAGTAGGTGTCGGTTGATCTTTTGTTATTGCAACAAAAGTCCATCCATTGTCTATCGGTTCTTCATAAGAATCATCGGTAACTCCTTCATCAACATAGTAACATGATTTGTCTCTATTTTTCTTAAATCTGTATCTTTGATATTCAGGGTTAGGCTTATATGTTATTTTAGCTTCTTCTCTGAATCTTACATGTCTATTGGGACATCTAGATGCCATATGACCAACTTTATTGCAACTGAAACATTTAAATGGTGCTTTACCTTCATACTTACTTCCAATAGGACCTTAGGCATTTTCCTTGCAAATAGTGCTTCAAGTTCTTCATTTTCCCTCCTGATGTCTTCAAGTTCTCTTGCATAAAGTGCTTTCCAATCAGATTTATCAGATGATGATGATGAAGTAGATGATGATGCTTTGAAGGCTAAATTTGTCTTAATTGTAGCAACAGGACCAAATTCCTCAAGCTCAAATGCTGAAAATTTTCCCACCAAGGTATCTCTAGATACTGTTGTATTAGGCATAGTTCTCAACTCATTAATAGTAGTTACTTTTATTTGGTATGTCAGTGGCAATGCTCGCAAACTTTAGAAACAAGTTCATCTTCACTTAAGGAACCTCCACAACATTGTATTCCCAAAACAATTTCATTAACCCTTTTCATAAAAGCAAAAATTCTTTCATCTTCTTCTATTTTAAAATTTTCATACCTGGTCAAGAAGCATTCCAATTTTGCAATTTTGACAGTGGTATCTCCTTCATTCAATGTCTCCAATTTATCCCAAATAGCTTTAGTAGTAGATCAGTTTGATAATCCCATGATTTGCTTATCTAACAAGGCACTCAAAAGTACTTCTCTTACTTTGCAATCATTCTCTTGATCCTTACTCAATGTTGGTGGATTAGGTTGATTTGGTGTACGAACAACATAGACATTATTTGTAACATCCCATATGTCTTTTCCAATGCAATTCAGATGTGTCTCCATTCTTATCTTCCATATACCATACTTAGTTCCATCAAGTTTCAGACTGTCCTTCCTGAAAAAGTTAGTTGCCATAGAATCTCCTCAAGTTGTTAAACTTCTGCAAAAAGAGAACTAGGATTTGATACCAATTGTTAGGACCTGGAGGCAATAGAGAGGGGGGGTGAATCAGTTGTCTATTAATTTCAACCCAAATATAACTTAATCAAACTTGATACATAATACCGGTAAACCAAACTTAATGCTGGTTAACAGATTAACAGTTAATATCAATACCGGTGAAACTTAATGCATGAAACAGAAAGAGAAACAACATCCACAGCACATAACATAGAGATTTGTAGTGGAAACCCTGTAAGGGGAAAAACCACAGCAAGAAACCTTACCCACAATCAAATGATACTACTATAGATAGTATGTGTATACAAATGGGGTCTGCACATGCAGAAAGGCCAACCGCCTAGAGCTCACTGCTCAAACACAAAATAGGAGTCACACTAACTACAATTGGATGATTAAATCCAATGATAATGTACTGCTCAAAGTAGCATCTCCAATGCTGGACTCATATGATCTTCAATATTCGAACATACCATGTTACAATACCATAACCATATACCTTCTACCTATTACCTCGCTTCTTACTTCATCTCACAAATGAGATCTTACATATATACCAAAACCTAAGACCAAATGTGTAGGCCGGCTCACAAAGAATATTACAATTAAAACAATTACAAATAAGTCAAGATGTGATGCATCGTGTTGGCTCAATGTAATTACAACTGTTAGGACCTAGAGGCAACTGAGAGGAGGGGGTGAATCAGTTGTCTATTAATTTCAATCCAAATATAACTTAACCAAACTTAATGCATAATATCGGTAAACCAAACTTAATGCTGATAGACAGTTTAAAAGTTAATAATAGTACTAGTAAAGTTTAATGCATGAAACAGAAAGACAAATAACATCCATAACACATAACACAGATGTTTGTATGTGAAACCCTGTAAGGGGAAAAAACATGGTGGGAAACCTTACCCACAATCAGATGATACTACTGCAGATAGTATGTGTGTACAAATTGGGTCTACACATGCAGAAAGGCCAACTGCCTAGAGCTCACTGCTCAATCACAAAATGGGAGTCACACTAACTACAATTGGATGGTTAGATCCAATGATAATGTACTGCTCAAAATAGCATCTTCATATGTTGGATTCAGTATCGGTTAAGCTCTGATTATCTTCTTCATACCTTCCTTGAATATTGAAATGATGTATGTATGTATAGCTCTACTTATATTCGCATATACCTTATTACATTCCCTTTTACACCTTCTACCTAATCTCACAAATGAGATCTTACATATATACCAAAACCTTAGACCAAATGTGTAGGTCGGCTCACTAAGAATATTACAATTAAATCAATTACAAATGAATCAATATGTGATGCATCATGTCGGCTCAATGCATTTACAATAATAACCAATCAATAAAACATCTCCATAACATGTTGTGCTGATCTAGAATAGATAATGCTTGTCGGTCCATAACCTAGACCTATTTTTTGGTAACAGCAAATATGCAAACTCGATTAGACCAATAACCAAATCACCAAAACCAAGTGTCCAAACAATGTATTTGACATAACCAAGTAATCTCTAGATGATAACAGATCATCCTTAGTGTTGGTGAACAATATGACCTATCGGTGAACTAGATACCAGTGACTGTGCATAACATTGAACATGCCGGTGAACATAACCAAAGATCTTCAGTGCTGATAAGTGTTCACAAGTGTTGACAAGTGTTGACATCAATGACAAAACCAATGCAACACATCCATAATACCAACAACAACAATACCAATTGATTAAATCATCTCCATAATGTGTCGTGTTGATCTAGATTAGATAATGCATGTCAGTCCATAACCTAGACCAATTTGTCGATAACAGCAAATATGTCAACCCGATTAGACCAATAAACAAAATACCAAAAACAAGTGTTCAAACCATGTCTTCGACATAACCAAGTGATCTCCAAATGATAACAAGTCATCCTTAGTGTCGGTGAACAATATAACCTATCGGTGAACCAAATACTGGTGATTGTGCATAAGTCACTGAACTTGTTGGTGAACATAACCAAATATCTCCAGAAGGATAAGTGTTGATAAGTGTTGACATCAATGACAAAACCAATGCAACACATCCATAATACCAACAAAGAATACACAAATCCACAACATTGGTATTTTTACGTGGAAACCTGGAAAGGAAAAACCACGATGGAGCTGGAACCCACAATATTCATATACTATGGCTAGAAGTACATAAATATAACATAGATGGGGAACACACTTTCATTCAGGCTCACTGCCTAGAGCTCACTGCTCAATTATAATTGCCCAGAAGACTACAACCTTCAGGGAAGTCTCAGTGACTTACAATTTGATTATAATGAGGAAATATAATGAAATTAACTCTCAACTAGCATCTAACTATGCAAGAATGAGTTTTGGTTAAGCATTGAATCTCTGACTGTCTTCGCTCTGTTCAATACTCTGTTTTTGTCTCAGTCAGCTATCGATTGTTCTGAAAGAAAAGTCCACACGTGAAATTATGCTCAATCACACCAAAATGGATCACCATACTACTAACACATCAAAAATCAATTGTCAAATCGATCTTATATATCCAGTCTATCAGCTTCAAGAAGTGTAATGTGTAGCTAAAATTTGGCTTCAATCTTGAATAAAACATAGCACCAGACCAAAATATTATAATGACACACTTCCTAAGGGTCTTCCCAATCACCAAGATCACAAAAATAATCACCAAAAACACCGCAATCATTGGAAATCATTATTAAAATACCTTGTTTTATTGGTTAACTACCTACCAGTTAACTCCAGCTTCTAGATAAGATGAATCATAACTGCCAGATCAAATCATCAAGAAGAGTTACCATCAGTGACAACCCTAAACAAATATGAAACTGCCAAAAATCATTTGAAATCACCAAATGAGTGTCAATTGCCAACAATCTCCCCCTTTGGCATTGATGACAACACCTGTGAAAAATGGCTAAGTGTTGAAACTTGTACATCGGATGAAAGAATAAAATAATTCTAAGGAATAAACTAATTCTGAAGCTCCCCTTAGATCAAGAATCACTGAACCATACACTCTATACACAATTAGTCTATACATTTTTTACCTCATCTCTCCCCCTTTGACAACAATACCAAAGATGGGGTGTTGCCCAAAATTAATATATATATGACAAACATTCTACAAATACTTGAGGAGGTCAACATAAGTAGTCTTCAAAAATCCCAAGTGAGTATCCCACCCACTTTTCAGGCTATCCAAAATTGTGATAAATGCATTAAATATAGTAGCATGAATTTATAATTCTCTCAAATCTGATGGTATAGGTCGGGCCATTTCCTTCATACATTCTACCTTATTACTTAGCATGGTATCTAACCGGATGACAATCAGGTTCCATAGTTCACCCACTTCCCTCAAAACTTTCTCCTTATCTGCTTAAGGCTTGAGATCTAATCATTTAAGGCTATAATTTGTCCTTCAATACTTCTAATTAATGTTACATTAGGGTCAAAAGATTGTGAGATACTAGTAATCTTGCCCTGGCAGCCACTTATTTGTTTATTAATATCAATATTGAATTTGGGAAAAATAAGACAAGATTTATACAATTTACCGACTTCTAACAATGTGTCAGAAATAGTATGCAATCTCTTATTCAGCATTACCTTATCATCTTCAATCATTTTCAGGAATGACTATTTTCTAACTTCCTTAAGCCTATCCAAAACTTATTGAGTAGCCGGCTTTTCCAAGGAATCAAAATTATAATTTACACTGTTAATCAACTGTAACAATTTACCGAAGGGGTTTTTATTTGATTCTAACTATCCATTGGAAGCCACCTTCTGCAAAACATATATGGCCATCAAAATTAGCTTTTTCTCTTCATTTTCAAATTTCACCAGATCTTGACTGGCTTGAGCTTGCATTGCAGCAACAAGCATAAGCTTCTCTACAGGAGACATTTTCCCAAGATCAACTGAGCCATCAATATTGATCGAAATCTAAGGTGGGATCCCTGTAGCTGAAGGAGTGGCAATTTCTAGATCAGCTATGCCTTTACCCTTGTCCATCTTAGTTACCTTAGCTTCTCCTAAGATAGCATCCTTCTTCTCTCCCTTGTCCCCAATATCAGTTTGTTGAATCACAGGGGTTGCAGAGCTATCTATCACTAGAGGATTGTCACCGGTCTCAGCATCAATTGTGGTATTTCCTTGGTCTTTCGATTGGTCTTCAGACTGAGTCTCAACCTTCTAACTTCTGGAATCACCTTGCTTATCTTTTGGATGAGATGGTCTAAATGCATCTTTGTACAAAGAGTCATTCTGAATAATCTTATTCATATTTCCTTTGTCTATTTCCTTACCTCCTCAACATTCCCAATCATTAATCTATTGATTATGTTCTTACTTCTAAATTCCTTTGTGTTTGCTTCTTCAATTAATCTATTGACTTCACTATGAGTAATACAAGTACATCTATTTACTATCTCTCTCTTCTTTATTTCTTTATCAAGTTTGCTTGCATTCATTCTTCTAGCATCCATTAAACTATACAAGTCCTTTGGAATGGAATTTTCTAATTCAATTAATGTCTTACTAAAATTATGTAGGTAAAATAGTACTGCTTCCTCAACCTTCCTTTGGTCACCATCATCAAAAATTTTAATATTTGCTTCAAGATTTTGCAAATTTCCATCCACTAATATTTCATCTATCAACTGATCTACTAATAGTGGAGGAATGATTGTGTACTTACCTTGTATATTTCCAAACTCAAGGTCTTTGTCAAGTTGACTTTTGACCTATTTACCCCTTTGGAATCTTCTGGTAGGAGCAGGATCTGACTTGGTCTTTTTGCTTTGTTGTGCTCCACCAGATTGAGGCTTTCTCACCAGTCTGACAAATTCTCCCTTTTTCTTAGCTCTTCCTGCCTCTTCCTTAGACTCAGTTTTTGAGGCCACCAAAGACATTGCAACATAGGTTCTTTTTCAATTTTTCTTTCTGATTCAACACACCTTTTCCAAATGGGCTTGGTTTTGTAGGTTGTGCCACTGGAGCAGGAGCAGACTTAGTTGCCTTAGGTTTTTCCTTGGAGGGAATTGGATCAACCTTCGATTTCTTGGTTTCCTCTTTGGCCTCCTTTTGAGCATATTTTTCTCTTGCTTTCTTCACCTCCTCCTTGGTGAAATCCATTTGAGCAGCTACTTCTTCTGCCATCTTATTTACTTTTCTCCTCTAGGAAAGAACAATGAACTGCTTATGTAAACTAAGGTCCTTTTCCTTAAATGTGCCAAACCTCCCTTCCTCGGGATCCATCGGTTGACTAAGAAGGTGTTGTGCATATGCCTCAAGTGTACCAAAGTCAACTTTATACCCCATGGGCATGATCTAGACTATCTGGGGCTCCACTGCTTCCATCAAACATTGATCTTTATTAACCATGAAGCAAATGGCTTTCTCATATTTCTCAACTACCTCCTTCAGAATCCTTTCCCTATTTTTCATTGTTGATTGGAAGGTTTTAAAATATCCCCAAAGGGAACATATCCTCATGGTTGCATCACCAACTCCCCATAGACCTTCCTTGATTTGCATGGCCACCAGTCTATCATAGGCCCATTGGACCTTACCGTTGATACCGGGTATCTCATTTAGGAAATACAGTGCTAGGAAAATAAGGAGTGTGCCATATTTACAAGTATGTTTTTTGTCCTGCTTAATTTTCTTGAGATTGCTCAATAATTCATTCAAAAGTTAGTTCATAGATCATACCTCTTATCTTCCTTGAGCATTTGATACTTAGAGTAGATAGAAATACTAGAGACAGAGTTGTACCAACTAGACTAGTAAACCTTGTATCTGACTACCATTCAAGAAAACTTCACATCATTCTCCAAAATGTCATTCATAGTCATGGCTTTGTTGTCAAATTTGGATCCAGTGGTAGCTATGACAGTATCATTTGATACCTTTCTTAAACTAGGCACATCGCCAATTTCACCTAAACTAGTTACAGCATGGCTTGCTTTCTTGGTGATTTTTTTATGCCTATCAAGTCATATAAACTCATCGTGCATGTGGCTAAGGATGTAGCGAATCCATTATGCCTCATCAAATAGTAGAAAATGCATGAACTGTCAGAAATGTTTATCCTACAGCACCTTATATTTGGGTTTGATATTTCCCAAATTGTCAGCCAAATGTTTGTTATATAGGTCCAACATGTCTGCATTCTTGAGCTCCTCAAGGTCATAGTGAATGTAGGCCCTGGTATCTTCATTATACAATAGTCCATAGGGAATAGATGAGAATGCACCTTTGGATCATCCTCGACTGATTTAAATGGATGTTTCTTGAAAACTAGACGAGCCCTATGTTTCTTGAAGACTAGACGAGCCCTATGTTTCTTGAAGACTGAAAAATCTGAATAGATGGATACCTTTCTTCAGAACCAGGCACTAGAATTCACTTAGAAGTTGCTGAAATTGTTGTTGAGATCACCAAGTTTCTTTTCTCTCAGCCCTACTCTTACTCGCTTGATTGCATTGTGACAAATCAAGTCTTGAAATTCACTTTTATCCTTTGAAAACCTAATTTTTTACTTTAATAAATGCAACAACCGGTTATCATGATCTTCATGAAATTTCATACCAGACTACAAGATCCTTCAAAAACTTCTTAATATCATCTGCACATATGATTCAATCCTTTGTCAATCTTCTGGAATTGATTGCAGACCACCGAAGAGGGGGTTCTTAGGATCTGCATGAAAAGCTCCCCCTAAGGCATAAAGCCCTAGTTACCGATTGAATATCCTACATCAAATTTAGGTGCAAACTCGTTATCAACTCTGGATTCATCCTTTCTCACCCAAATCTTCTTGCTTCTCCTTGATCTCTTTTAATTTCGCTTTTGCTTTCTCATCTAATTTGTTTTTTTCTACCGAAGCATTGTTCTTGCTTCTATAGTATTTTGCAATGCGACTAGTTTTGTTTCATGATCGACAAACAACATTATTCTTCATAGGTCTAAAGTTCATCTAATTTTTTCTTTCCCTGCATTGTTTAGAAATATGTCCAAATGTTCCACAAGCATAGCATCTTTTGTTCTGAAAATTATTTATTACTACTCTACACACATTTGACTTGTGTCCAAAGTTATTGCATATGAAACACTGACTGGTAAAGGTAGGAACATTATTCATTTTGTTCATCATATTGTTATTTGTTGGCTTGATGATAATTGTAATGATTAACTTCATCATATGTTTTCATTGATGAAACACATACACACACATATGTTCATATTGTCTACCGGTGTGACTTCAAAGTTGTTTTTATTACAACTGGTATAGTAGAGGTTTATATCTAACCGGTACATGGTGACAACTGGTATATACATGGAGACAACTAGTGGTTATACATAACTCGGCATCAACCTAAAGATCCAGCAGAGATTAAAGGAGCATCAAAGGATAAATGGTTTATATGTTTAACTTCAACCAGTATTGATTGTTCCAATCGGTATTCATTGATTATGTGATGGGTTATCACTAGTCGTGATGAGTTATCCTTACTGACAATTTTCGGCGGTATTTTTGTGGTGAGTTATGATTGTTTGACCAAATACACTGCACCTAGGAAATTGTGATATGATTTCTAGAGGCCGACATGAAATCTAAATGCCTATATATTGACATCACAATGAATTATTTTGTATGAGCAAAGGAGATATATTATGTGATGATTTGATGCGAAGACGGAAGTGTTAAGTTGCAAAGTATGTTGGTAAGGAAGTGTTGAGTGCGCAGAAAAGGATCTATATAAGAAAGTTGTGCTACTACTAGATCACACCACCTGTTGTTTTCTAATCACTGCAACAGTCAAATCCCTTAACCGGGTAAGCTCTAACAAGCTTCATTGTACAAATCCTCTAACCAGGTGATCCATTAGTTTGGAATCAGAAATCCTCTACTGAGGTTACTCGTTACAGCTTACTACCTTTTACAGGGTATATCTTTTAACTAAGCTTTGGGATCTTTAACAGGATTCGCTCCTAGAAGAGCAACCTTTTGTAGACCTTAACCAGTCAGTTATCTATTATTGCAAATAGTTAACTTGTGAGTCCCATCTCACCAATTTTTTTTACCTATTTGAGTTTTCCACGTACAAACACTTGTGTTATGGTGGATGTTTTAATTATTGTGGATATTGTTATATTATTTTGGATTACATGTATATTGTTTAACAAACTTGTTAAGTATATCTATCAGTCAGTGTTTAAAGTAGTATTGTTTTTGGTGTCACTGATTCACCCCCCCTCTCAGTGCTTTACAAGTCCATCATTATTGTTCATCATTCCATTATCCATCCTACTTCTACATTGACTCACCATATGACCAAACTTGTTGCAAGTAAAACATCTACCATTGAATTTATGAGCATTAGGTTGTCTTACCGGAGGATTCTTTCTCTTCATCTGATCAGGTTTAGCATTGCCTTGTCCAAGTCCAGAGGATTAACCTTTCTCAAATCCTAGGCCTTGCATATCCTTTCCATGTCTCTAACTTTACAGCATCTCATCAAGCCTTGTTGAACTAACTTTGAATTTGTCTTTATATTCATTGGCAGTAGCAAGTTCGTCCCTCAAGGTAGCAATTTGTCTTTCAAGATCTTGACCATTGTTCCTTTATTGTGTTAGTTCAAGCTTCAACTGATCATTCTCATAGGTAAGCCTGAAGCATTTGTCATCTCTTTCCTTCAATGATTGTGCTAGATTCTCTTCATTTTTCTTCCAGTCCTAAATTTCCTTTGTCGTTCTCATCGCAATGGATTGCATCTCATTCTTCAAAGCAGCATTCTTTCTCTCAAGATTGTTAACCTCATCAGCTTTGTCCTGGTATTCCATGATGTGATCTTCTTTCTCCCTCAATTTGTCCATTAATTCCTTCCTCTTTTCTCTGCAAACACTTTCTTGATCTTTTAGCTCACTGATGAATTCATTAGCAGCATTATGGTTCTTCTTCAAGGTACAGACCTCACTTATAGTTGCATCAAGATCCTCAAGTGCCACATTGAGTTGTCTCTGAAAATTGGAATCCATAGAATCAATCTCCCAGATCTTCCTCAAGTAGTTAAGCTTCCTCATAGGAACTAGGCTCTAATACCAATTATTGGAATCAGAGATCACTGAGAGGGGGGCTGAATTATTGATCTTCTAGAAGCCAAATCCTCAAACTTATTCTTTATCCACTGATTAGCAATGCATAATAGAAAAGAACATAAACATGCAACAAAGAATACACAAATCCACAACACTAGAATTTTTACATGGAAACCCGAAAAGGGAACAACCACGGTGGGGCTGGAACCCACAATATTCATATACTATGGCCAAGAGTACATAAATATTACATATATGGGGAATGCTCTTGCATTCAGACTCATTTCCTAGAGCTCACTGCTCAATTATAATTGCCTGGAAGGCTACAACCTTCAGGGAAGTCTCACTGACTTACAATTGATTTAATGAGGAAATACAATGAAATAAACTCTCAATTAGCATCTAACTAAGCAAGAATGAGTTTAGGTTAAACATTGAATCTCTGATTGTCTTCGCTTTGTTGAATATCCTATTTCAGTCTCAGTTAGCTACCGATTGGTCTGAAAGCAAAGTGCGCACATGAAATTGCACTCAATCGCACCAAAAAGGATCACCACGCTACTAACTCACCAAAAACTAATCGCCAAATCGATCTTATATATCTGGTCTTAACACAAAAGTAATCTCCTTCAGGTCTCCTTCAAGAAGTGTAACGTGTATCTCCAATTCGACAACACAAAAATGGGTCAAATGAGAAATAAAACCTTAGCAAATAAAGAAATCCTTATTAGAATCAACATTAAAAAATTAAACTTGACCCAATGACTAAAAGAAGATAACAAAATTTGAAAATTCCCCGAGATAGAGATGCAAAAATTTTGCAGTCCTAACAAGGCCTATAATGCATATACTAACTAAATATGCCAGTCTTTTCCATGCTTGGTAATGGCCTTGCGCAAGATCTGCTCAATGGTTTTGTTAGATGCTTCTGCTTGACCGTTGGATTGAGGGTAATAAGGTGTAGAAAAACGATGTTGGATGTGAAACTTTTCAAGGAATTTCTTAACCTCTTTGTTCTTAAATGGTGTACCATTGTCGGAAACTAGGGTAGTAGGTAAGAAAAAATAAGATATAATGTTATCCATGATGAAACCACAAATCATGTCAGCAGAAGTGGATCTCAATGGTATAGCTTCAACCCTAGTTTGTGAAATAATTTGTAGTAGTGATGATAAAGACATGACCCTTAGACAAAGGGGGAGATATCTTGTCAATGATATCTAATTTCCATGTCTGGAAAGGCCATGGAGAATTTTGAGTTCAGAGCTCCTTTGCAAGTGCTCGAATTAAGTTGTCGTGTTGTTGATATTGGGGGCATTTCTTGACAAAGGCAAAAGAATCTTGTTTCATTGTTTGTCAATAATACCCCATATGTATCGGCTTATGAATTAAGTACTTTCCCCCAAAATACCCACCTCCAGAGCCAGAATGGGCCTCCTTAAGGGCAAGGGGTATCTCATCTTTTGTTAATAAATGCAAGAGAAAACCATTATATGATATTTGATAAAGAACATTGGATAAAAGGATATATTTAGTGGCCAGCTTCCAAGTTTCCATACATGAACTCTTTCTGGTATCATCACATAAACTTCTAGTTTTTAGATAATTATAGATGTGTGCAAACCATTCTTTTGACTCGATATGAGCACTCATGAAACTATTGAATTGAATTTGGTCAATCACATCTAGAGAGTGGAGGATGTACCATGAAATGATACTCATCTTGTCCAAAGTATGGGACTACAAGGGAACCAGTGCTCACCATTGCATTCGCATGACATTTTTCTCTCTAGGAGATATTGTCGATCGTGTAAGTAGTGAAATGCCTCAGTATGGTTACAACCAGATCTTTATACTAATATAATTTTAGTTGATTCACATGATAAGCACCTATGACCCAATTTACGATAAGCTTAGAATCTCCATGGATGCGGATATTCTTTACTCCCATGGCAATTGCGGCATGCAACTCTGCAATTAAGGCTTTGTACTTGGTGATGTTATTAGTACAATGAAATTCTAAGTGGAATGAGAGAGGTTCTAGCTTTCCTTTAGGTGAAATCAAGACTACACCAACTCTTGAACTAGTCTGGACATCTTGATCCACCAAAATGCATGTCCTATATAGATTCTTGATCTATTGCCAACACATCTTCACCAGGAAAAATGTCTAAAGTAGGAAAAGATTTTTTAGATGGAGTATCAACCATCTAATCTATGATGACCTGCCCTTTTATTGACTTCTGAGTCATGAACTTCAAGTAAAACTCAAAGAGAAACATCACCCACTTAGCTATTCTTCCTACAATGTCAAATTTTGAAAAGAGATGTTCAAGAATGTTGTTATTAGGAATAAATCGGGTCCTACATGAAGGATGTAATGCCTAAGCTTTTGTGTTGTAAATACAAGGGATAGACATTTCTTTTCCACAACAAAATATCAAGTCTCATATTCTACTAAAGTACAACTAATATAAGAGACTGCTCTCTCTTGACCTTCATCGTCGCATTAGGCCAACAAAGTTGCGAGCACATGAGACGAGGCAGACAGGTATAGAAAGAAAGGTCTATCAAACATAGCCAACATTAAAATAGGAGGATTAGCTGAGTAATTATTGATAGAATTGAAATCCATTTGTCATTCCTCATTCCACTTAAAATGAACATCTTTCTTCAATAGCCATGTAAAGGGAAGAGTACGATCAACCAATTGTTCCACAAACCGGCGAATGGCTTGAATCTTCCCTTGTAAACTACAAAGTTGAGAGATGCTTCTAGGAGGACATGTTCACAATTGCATCAATTTTATTAATGTCTATCTCAATTCCTCGGTGAGAGACAATGAATCCCAAGATTTTTTTGGCATCAACACCAAAAACACATTTAAGAGGATTCAGTCTCATCTTGTACAACCGAAGCCTTTCGAAAACTAGACGAAGATTTTCAATATGCGCTTGGTGAGAAATGGATTTTACCAGGATATCATCAACATAATCTTCCAAGATCTTATAGATGAAATCATGGAATATTAAGCTCATGCCCCATCGTTGATAGGTTTCTCCTACATTTTTTAACTTAAACGACATGACAACATAGCAAAAAGTCCCCTAGGGGTTGTAAAGGAAGTCTTATACTAATATTCTAGGTTAATGTGAATCTGATTGTAACTCAAGAAACTATCCATGAAAGAGAGAAAAGAATAACCCGTGGTCGAGTCTATGATCATGTCAATGTTTGGGAGGTAAAATTCATCCTTGAGGGGGGCCTTATTAACATCCCGGAAATCAATGTAAATACAAATTTGACCATCTAGCTTACTCACTGGAACAATGTTCGATATCCAAGGTGAATAGTCAATGGGACAGATAAAGCCAACCTTCAAAAGCTTCTCTATCTCTATCTCTATCTTGACTAATAGGGCCACCCTAAGATTCATCTTTCAAATCTTTCACTTCACTGGCTTAGCATCAGGACTGAGCACAATAATATGTACAACATTTGATTCATCAATGCCTAGCATATTTTCATAAGACCAAGCAAAAATGTCAAGGAATTGATGTAGAAGATCAAATATTCCTTAAATTCCTCGGAAGATAAGCACTTCCCGACCTTGATGACTTTTACAAGAGTCTTATTACTCATGATGACATCAGTAGTTTCTCCACTAAGAAGTGAACTATGGGCTTCTGGATGAGATGTGGGTATATGCTCTTCATTACGAGATAAAGATGCCCCTTATTCAATGGATTCCCCAAAGTATGCTTGAGTATTCAAACAATAAGGGAATTGATGTTTATGGTGATATGAGGGTAGATTATCATACGCGTCTAGAAACTCCTTCAAGGATTCTTCTGAACAAAAGAGATCCAAGAGAATTTCATTAAGCGACATAGTGTCATCAATGAGTTCCAGATGAGAGGGAGAGGGTCGATCGAAATCATATTAATAGTTAGTCATGGTTTCATTTTATGACCTGTATGACGATACCCTAATCCAAAGTTGTGGTGACAAGGTTCAGCTTCCAAAGGAATTCAAATACCTTGTTCATTAGGCACACAACCTTTTTTGTCATAGCCAAGTTGTGATACGAGCTTATATCTAGGACCACAAATGTCCTACAATTACTTAGATAAGGAGGTTTTGTGTATAAAAGGTGATCAACATGATAAGCATCACCTGACTTTATAGATGCATAGTCCTCTTTTGTAGCCGAAGTGAAAGAAATTTTAGGAAAATTCAAATGGACAGGATTAACCTTGTATTCTCCAACATGAGAGTCAATAAAATCTAAGAACCCCAATCATCACCTAAGCATGCATTCGTCCTTGATGGAGAAGATGATTTAACATGAGAAGTCTTAACAATAGTAGATTCCAAGGTTTGTACCTCAAGGAGATCTACCTTTAGGGAGTCCCCTTTCAAAGAATCCTCCTCCTTAGGTGATTTCTCCTTCACAACATCTTGTGTTCTAGGAAGTTCCCTTTTCTTCTATTCTTCCTTTTTAGGGGACATAACAGAGGTAGGAATCATTACTGACAAAGATAAAGTAGGCACATGATTTTGAAATGAAGAATTAATTGATGCCTAATCTACTACTACTATTTAACATAAATGCATAGCCTCATGATCAATCTTGATCATGAAAACTTGGTTATTAGTTACAAACTTCAACGATCCATGAAGTGTAGATGATACAACTCCCAAAGAATGAAGTCATGGTCTGCCCAAAAGGAGATTATAGTATAGGGGACCTGGCATCACATGCACTAGGGTCAGGATGGTAACAAGCCCAACCTTCATGGACAGTATGACAGTCCCCACAAAGGTTTTACCACTGTTATTGTAGACACCTAAAATTGTCATGTCTAATTAAATAAATATTTTTATTTATTTAATTGTTTTATCCTGTCTTCTATTAATTAAATAAATATTTATTTAATTCATTCATTCATTTATCCTTTTCTATCCTTTTTCCTCATTTAAATAAATACATTTATTTATTTAAATAATCTCTTTCCTAAATTAAATAAGTACTTTATTTATTTAATTGATCCCATTTCCTTTATTTATTTAATTAATTCATTAGCCTTTTCTATCAATGACACATGTCATTCATCTCTTAATTCCTACACTACCTACTCTCTCATTATTTTCTTATTTCCTCTACCTACCCTTTAATCCTAGCCGACCATTTATCTTTTACACCTCTCAATTTGATCCCTCCATTTCTTACAGTGTCTTTTATATAAGAGGACGCTTCCTTCATTATCAACCCTCAACTACGCATTCAAACTTTCATATGCAATCAAGCCTTTTTGCGATAAAGCTATCAACCCAATTTTCATTCTTTGTTGAGCTCTTGTGCATACATAAAATCTAAGAGCAAACATATCAAGCAAGATCAATGGAGATAGGAAGAATGGAGATCCAAACCCTAGTGGACATGTGATGGTATAATAGTTATGATTTTGTTGATTTTCATTGTCTTAGGTAATCTTCATATGTTATGGTGGATCTTTGTTGTTGTTATGTTAGGGTTTTGTGGTTGAATTCATTTAGTCTTTCAATATTATTGTTTCCATTATTCACTTTTCACCATAAACAGTTATCAAATCCTCAAATAAACAAGGAAGAGGCTGCCAAAGAGTTTGGATCTACCTTTATTTTTGGTAACAAATCTAGGCCACAAATGTTAAGCATAGAGCCTATATCAACAAGTGTTTGTCTAATACCAACACCGTTCACATGAACAATTATCATTAAAGGAGATGCCAAATTTCTCACTTCTGGAGGCGGAAGTTCATGGGGATAGAAAGTAATATTCAACGAGTTCGCACTAATATGATCTATTAGTGCATTTACATCTATTGGTCTCACAGAAGAAGGTAGCAAGACATTTTTTAAGGCTTCCTGTAGCATACCTTGATACATCAGAGAAGTCTGAAGAAAATCTCATAGTGAGATCTTAGCGGGAGTAACCTAAAGTTGCTCGTTAAGATCGTAATCACTAGTTTTCTTATCTGTCGGTGAACATGCCTTAGGAAGATTTAGTTGGGAAGGTGCTAAAGAAACTTGTGGTTGATCAAGAGTTTGTTTATTCCTTCGAGTATTATACATGTGAGCAATAGTATTATAAGACTATTGCTTGGATCGCATAAATCTAGTATATAAATCAGAAGTTTCTCATCTAAAAGGTTTCCCATTAATGGACTTAACTTTTTTAGGAGGACTTGTTGTAATCACATGAATGTAAGGTCTTTTAGGCCTTTGAGGTGCCATAGAGACAACAATAACGTTCACATAATTTTCATCTTCAAATGAGGATGTTGTAGAGGGTGACTCTCTCTTTACCTCTCTTTTGGAAAGAGGTGCTTCTATGAAGTCATCTAAAACTTCATCAAACTTGTCGAAGTCATCCTTAGAGAATGCTTTATCAAAAACATAAAACTCTAAGAGAAAGAGATCTGACATTAGACGTTCATGTCAAGTTCACCAAAATTTAGGGAAGGATATTTGTCACTTCAAAGATGATGAATCTCAGAGGACAAACCAATCCATCGCTACCTCACTTGAACTGGCGCTAAGATGAGCCAAGGGATGAAAAAACTAAAACTTATACTAAAATGGAAATAATTAGCAAGTTAAAGAACAAAAACTATAAAATACAAAAAACCAAATTAACAAAGTGACACAAAACTCAAAATAGATTATACCACAGAGTTAGGAGGCTCTCGGGTTTTAGACGCCAGCACGACGCACTGTCCTCTGTAATTTGGAGAACACAGAACCTTAACGAAACTCCACAATGACTTCTTTCCAGCATGCAAAACTTGTTTGTCACCTGCAAACATGGAGATGGGGGAAAATGATGGGGCTATATAGGGGCGTGCCTCAGTCAGACCCCCATTTAGGTGTTTCCACCGTCATGGACAACCAGATAGATAAATTGGTAAATATTCAAATAGAACTATACTCTATTTAATGGAACCAAACCCCTATTGCAAATGAATAAATTGGTAAATTGGTAAAGTTGAATGCACCTAGATAATAGATACACCCAAAGATGTAAAAGATATATATTGCATGCAATGATAAAGAAAAGAGATAAATGATAAAGAGAAGAAAAGATGTGCAGCCAAACCCCTCTTTTTGAGATACGAGTGTGACAAAGCTCGAGATGAGCTCTTATTGGTAAGATCGTTGTAAGATGATCACAAGATTATTGTAATTTGGTAATGTTAGTATAGCCTTTAAGAGAGCATCGAGAGATTGGAAGCCAAGAAGGAGATCATGTGAGAATATAGCATGTAGAACCCAAAAGAGGGAACCCCTCCAAATGAGAAAAGAAGGGTTTTTTAACTCGAAATAGGCACAGAGAGGTTTTATAGCCAAAGGAAATCCAAAAGACATGTGTTGGCTAGTGTTTGACTCTCCACAAGATTGAATATTTTGTGGGTTTACCAATACATTAGCCTGGTGTGGGGAAGTCCACATGGTGTGTTGTAGTCTCACCAAAGATAAGCCCAAATGGGTCTTAGGCTAAATAGAGGCACTTTGTCTTCATGGCTCATGTCAAAATAAACAGGATTTTGATCATGAGTCTATCGTTAATGCATCGAGCACCATGCATAAGTGTCATAAATGCACTAGGCACAATTTAGGACACTACACAAACCTACTCAATCTCTCCCCCTTTTCCATCAAGGAAAAAGGTCACAACAACACTGCACACACCACTTCTTCTCCTGAGAGTAGTCACAAATCAATCCAGGAAAAGAAATAGGCATGAAATCTCCCCTTGGAAAGATGCATCCCTATAATGCACCTAACTAGAAGGAAGGCCAATAACCCCAAGCTTTCCCTAAGAAACTCAAATGTATCATTCACCAATGCCTTAGTGAAAATATCTGCAACCTACTCTTTTGTAGAAATATATTCCAATCAAACTTCCTTCTTAGCAACTTTCTCCCTTAAATAATGATATCTGATTGAAATATGCTTTGTTCTTGAATGCATAATTGGATGGTTTGGAATGTTTATTCCACTTTTATTGTTACACATAATAAGAAATGCTTCATCATATGTTAGCTTGATATCCTTAAGATTCTATCTCATCCACATTACCTAACTACAACAAGATGTCACTACAATATACTCTACTTCAGCAGTAGATAGGGAAACTGAATCTTGTTTCTTACTGAACCAAGAGACCAATTTGTCCCCTAAAAAGAATGCATCACCACTAGTATTCTTTTGATCATCAACACTTCCAACCCAATCTACATCAGTATAGGTTTTTAATATAAAATATCCACATTTTTTATACCAAAGTCCATAATCCACGGTACCTTTCAAGTATCTGAAAAAAATCTTTACATCTTGCTCATGTGTCACTTTGGATTTGCTTGAAATCTAGCTACCAAACAAACAACCTACATGATATTTGGTCTGGACACCAATCCACCAATCATCGATTTGTACTTCTTCTATTCAACCTCCATAGACTCGTCATCTTTTCTCAACTTGTATTCAATGGTTAAAGGAGTTGTAACCAGTTTGCAATCATCAAAACCAAATTTCTTCAACATTTCCTTCACATACTTGCTCTAAGAAATAAAAATTTCATCTTCATATTGAACAACTTCCAACCCAAGAAATAAAGACAACTAACCAATCATTGATATTTCAAATTCTTTTTTCATCTCCTTAGAAAATTCTTTACATAAAATATCATCTCCTCCAAATATAATGTCATCAAAATAAACTATAAAAATCAACAACTTATCTCCGTCGATCTTGAAATAAATATTATTGTCTATTGTACCTTTCATGAAATTCTATTGAAGTAAATACCTATCCAATCTTGCATACCAAGCTCTAGGTGCCTATATAAGTCCATATAATGCCTTCTTCGGTCTACATACCATATTATGCAAGAAACATACCAATGGCTTCCATCCTTTCTACCAGAGAAAAAGTTTCTTCAAACTCTATACCTTCCACTTGAGAATATCCTTTACATATGAGCCTTGCTTTATTCCATGTCACATGTACTTGTCCACTTGTCTAGGTACCAACTCCCAAGTATTGTTATTTTGAATCTGATTTAGTTCTTCTTCTATTGCTTTTACCCAACTCTCATACTTTCTTGCTTCCTCATAAGTCTTCCGCTCTATCATATATAGAAAATAGTAATTAGCTTGATCTTGAGCTTTTTCAATCTTCCTTCTTGTCTGAACACCTTTTTTCTTATCTCCAATTATTTGATTCTCTGAATGATGGTTCTGAACATACTTAGCGAGAATTTTCTCTAAATTCTCCTCTTCTTTTTCTTCATCATCAATTGTTTCCTTCTCTTTGCTTTCTCCTAGCTCACTTGTCTTCTATGGAATAATTAGAACAACCTCAACCTTCTACGCTAGCAAGTTTTTACTAGTATTCTCCTTTATAATCACACATGTGGTGCTACTAAACAACACTGCATACTCTTTTCTACACATTTAACTAATACTTAATAAACTATGTCTTAATCCTTCAACATAATAAACATCATCAGTCTTATGCTTACCATCAATAGAAACGCTACCAATACCTCAAATAGTTGCACCATCTTCTCCAACAAACTTCACGGATCCTCCATCATACTTCTTAAGATTAATAAGCATGTCTTTATCATCGGTCATATGATTTGAACATCTGGAGTCTATAATCCATATACTTAGTTCTATCTTAGCATGCAATGTAGTCTTAATTGATTTCTCTTCTTTTGATTTTTACAAAACATTCTCCTTACCTTCATTTGCCAAAAATAGAGATTCTTCATGCAAATCATCATCAACTTCATCTTCTGATGTATGCTCCTCAATAGAACATAAGCCATTCTTCTCTCTTCTAATAAAATTGCATCTCTTAAACTTGTTTTTCTTCTCATCAACATCTGGTCTCTTATAGTCTTCTTTGTAAGTGCAATTAGAAGCATAATTTCCAATTCTACCACAAGAAAAATATTTTAGAGGTAACTCACCTTTGTATTTCCACTACCTTGATGTAATCTTCTCACAAAATTTGCTTTAGCTTCATCTAGGTCTCCACTACATTTTGGATCATCAAGTCTTAAAACATTAAATGTTGCTTCTCTCTTTTGTCTCTTTTCTTTCTCTATTTATAAAATCTCATAGGCTACTAAGGTATACTTACTCAAATAATTGCTCTCTTGTATAGCACATATCTAGGGCTTGTAAGAAATAGGCAAAGTCAGCAAGATCTTATGAACAACATCACATTCTTCCAAATGTCCACCGGTAGCTCTAATTTCATCAGCAAGATCAGTCACTTTATGAATATAGTTCTCAATATTTTCATCTTCCATCATTCTTAGGTACTCATAATTTTTCTTCAAATTCATCAATCAAGCCTACTTTGTCTTTGGATCTCCTTCATATGCCAAATATAACTTTTACCATACAATTTTCACTTCCTTCAATCATTTTACTCTTCCAAACACTAAATCACTTATACAACTAAGGATTATCGCTCTACCTTTGCATTAGCCTCCTTCAACATTATCTCATCCATGGTCCAAGCACCACCCTATAAAGGTGTATATTCAGTTTGAATGAAATCCCAAGTTCCATTCTACAATGTCTCCAAATGCGACTCTATTCTCTCCTTTGAATACAAAAAATTTGAACCATCAAAGATAGGAACTTTGTAATGCACGTCTTGTTCCATACCGGATCTACCTTAAGTTATTAATCTTACTCAAGAGGAACCTTTCTCTAATACCAACTATTGAACCCAAGGCAGGACTGAGAGGGGGGTGAATAAATCCAAAACAAAAATTAAATGCAGTAAATAAACAATTAAACTTCAACACACATGAACACCAAGATTTATACATGGAAAACCCAAACAGGGAAAAACCGCACCTGCCCACAAAATATATCCACTATGTATATTAGATTACAAAGAAAAGAGCTTATTGCTCCATACTTTCACACCAAGGCTAAATACTCATGGGACAAGATACAAAGAGGACATGAAAAACCTAAAGCTAATTGCACTCAAGGCAAGACACAAAAATGATATGAAAAGAAGGATATCGTGATCATGAAGTTGTCCTTGAACTCTATATCAAGCGACCAACATCAACACACACAACTTTGATCTCAACTACTAACACTCTTTCTCAAATCTTTGTCATAGTCTCAGAACAACTTGCACATTATTCAAATAGAACTCTTCTTCTTCTCTTTAATGAACCTCATGGATTATCCTCTCATCTATATTCATCAAAATTTACTTCCTTTCCTCTCTTCTACACAACTCAATCATGAACATCCTTATATACAAGATAGATCATCAAAGCTTAAATCAAGATGACCTAAATCAAAACATGTTTTTTGAACAAAAAATGCACACAGTGATCCACTTCAAGAGAAAGAGGGGACCAAAACACAACTTCCAAAGATCAATTCATAAATCCGCAATCATCAGAACATAACCAATAGCATATCCACACACTATGCATCCATATAAGCAATTAACATTAAACAACATACTCTCTAATGCAAATAACTTAAATCTGAATCTCCACATGCTATGATGAGACCCATAACATATCAAACACGCTTCAACAAATCATATCTATACCTAACGATAGGTCAAGAATAGAACCTCACAACTAGAAACAATCAATGCCACAACACCCAGAGAACACAAAGATGTTTCTAAACCATATAATCATCATATCCATATACCAAAACTATATCCAATGAAGATAACAACAACAACACTCAACACTAGCAACCAATTTTGGACCCAAGCACTTCCAGAACAACTACAACATTAGTGTGCCACAACAATATAACTCTACACCACATAAATTATGAACCAATCCATAACAAAAAGTTTGACATCAATGACAACCACAACAACACATCCAACAACCTTTGGTTAAAAGTACAGGTTCTCAATGGTTATTGGTCAAATTCATTGTTAAAACTATAGACACCTAAAAATGGTCAACGCTTGCGAGGTCATACTTTAACATTTGCGCATTGCCTCATTTTAGGTTTTTGTGTCGCATTAACATTTCTCCTATGTCACGCACTTGGTTTTTATCATTTGCGAACATCGAGTCATTCTTCTACATTCTTCCTTTGTCTCGTGTTTGAATTTGGTCTTGTCGATAACATTATCCAGTCATGATTTTGATCAATTTTATCTTGTTGCATCAATGTCCGTATTCATTTATTATCATTTTGGACATCGTCAATCCTAATTAGGGTTTTGTCCTCTTTTCAATCTTATCATCTGGCGATCGGTTTATCAATCTTGTCATTTTGTGATCATTTCGCTATCAATTGTTGTCTATCTTAATTATGTCAATTTGGATCAATTTGTCATTGTTCCTCGTCAATTGGCGCATCTATCAATCAAATCATTTATCACACTGGTCATTTATCAATTCAAAATCAAATTGAATCAATTATCTTTCATCAAGACCTAATTGTCATTCTCGCATTGCTAATTCATCTTCTAGGGTTTCGTGATTTCATTATTTAACCTTGTGTGTCATTTCTTCCTTTAGGATTAATAAATTGTTTATTTATCCTAAGTCTTCTCATTACAATTAAATCTTTATTTAATTGGCTAATTATTCTTCCTCTTGTAAATTAATTAATAAATGAAAAATTATTAATTAATTTACCTAATTTCTAATTCCTAATTTTCCTCTTTTTTTCAATTTTCTAATTTTCTTAATTTCTAATTTCTTTTCCTTCCTATTTCATCTCCTAATTCTATGGGAATGACATTTCAATTTGTCATAATTTGTCATAATTGACAATCAATCAATTTTGACATAGAATGTGTCATATTTTGTCATAAATTATCAATCAACAAATTGTGCATAGAAAGTGCATAATTTGTCATAATTTGTCATATTGATTTTCAATTTCCTTTTGAATTGGATCATGCTAATCTTGTCATTTCTCCAATTTCTCTATAAATTGGATGATTTTCTACAATCAAGCCCTAATTTTTGTGAATCCTTAATCAGACTATTGAATTTACACTTCGAGTATTCTTGTGTCAAGGTCAATCTTGCTTTCACAATTAGGTGTATGCACTTGAAGGTGAGATCCACAACAAACCTATTTGGAGAAGAAAGAAGAACAATGGAGCCGCATGAAGGAGCATTTGAATCCCATCTTTGGTTTGCATGATCTTTGCTTTTGAATGTTTTATTTCATGTCTCTATTGAGTGTGCTTAGGATTAGATCATTGCAATGTGTGTTTGTGATTGAGCTAATAATGATTAATATGTCTTTATATATATTGCTTTAATGATTCCTATTTCCTATGCTACATTAATTGGTGAACCCGACGTGAACACTAACCTTCTAACCTCTTTATGGTGTTTTTGAGTGCTTTCAAGTTGATTTGCAGGCCAAAAAACCCAAAAACAGGGTCGTGCAGGGTTTTCTGGAGACTTCTGCGCTTGTGTGAAGAAACTTGCGCCTGTGTTGAGAATTCTGCGCTTGCGTTGAAGACATTTTGTGCCTGTGTCATGACTTCTGCGCTTGTGTCATGACTTCTACGCCTGTGTAAAATCCAAAACAGAGGTAAAAATGCAGTATTTTACTTGAAATTTGTTTAGTTTTTGCATTCTATTTTCTGTGTTTTGGTTTTTGGTACTAATTATCTATGCAGAATCTTGGCATACGCATGGCAAAGACAACAAATAAAACTACTAACATGTGTTATGCAGAATCGATAGTCAAAGACAACAAATCAAACTTCTAACTTGGGTTTTGCAGGTTGCCTTGGAGAAACAACTAAACTTGGTGTTTGTTATTAATGTTTTAAGGCACCTAGTGATTTCTAATAGGTTGGAATGAACATGTTTTTGCTTTGATTGTTGAGTGTGACATTGGAGTAGGAGAGTATGCTCTCATCCTTTTAGGGTGATCAGAAATCCAGATCTTCGATACCATGCTTTTGTCTTTGATTGTGCGTCTCCTTTAGAGGGCCTGCCTTCCCGACCACTTTGCTTTTGCAAGCAAGTGATAATCGTGAGAAGGGAACGACCCAAAGTGAGTATGGCTAGAATTCCTTGGCATTCTAACTCACTATAAAAAAATACCCGATGAGCGAAAGCTTTGAAGGAAGTGTTACGTGGGAATTGCAGTTACTTGAGAAGTGATGACCCTTGAACTCTTTCTCATATCAACATCTAAGTAGGGCCTCTTGGTCTAAATCGTGCTTGCGCGACTACATTTGTTTGGTATCTTGATGGGCTTAATGTCTCAATCACGCTTGCGTGACATCAAGGAGTAACGCTTAACATAAATCCTTACTAAACACCTTGTTTTTAGAGGCCAAAAACCCTTCTAGTTGCTTGAGAAGGACAAGTTCGGATACTTGGAAGAGATACTAAGTTCGCCATGGGGAGATTTCCATGGGGACTGATGCTTGGCTACCCTAAGAAGTGAGTGTCGTGGAGGGGAGCCCGTGGGGTCAAGCATCTATGTATTCTCCTTGAATCTCATAACAAGTCTACCTCTTAAGTACCTAATGTCCTTGCCTACCATAAGAAATGTGGGAATGAGCATGATTGTCTTGAGTCTATGTTAAAAATATCTTGTCTTCTTTACTTGTCAAAAGTTGAATTGCATCTCATTTCAAAAACAAAACAAATTGATCCAACATAAGATTAAACACAAGAGACATTCATCCAACAAAAGTTCAACAAATTTCAAAACACTTTCAAACATGGTTGTCAAATATTGTTCAAAATCTTGTCTCAACAAGCATGTCACTTACATTTAAGTTCATCCTAGGTTGCATTTTGCAAAGTTCATTGTCAACTACCAAGGTTAGGTTTCACCTAAGTCATACTCCTTTGCATATCAATAAGGGTCATCCATTTGCATGTGTCCTCTTGCATTAAAGTCATACCATTGTCATACATTCATATTCGCATACCTTAAGTCTCTTCATTAGGCTTAAGTCATTATCATATCATATTAAGGTCACTTGCATAGTAATTGTCCTTTTGCATATAGTCTCAAAACTAGGTTTTGTCATACTTGAGTAATGCAAATCTTTGATACAACCCTAAGTCATTGTTAAGAAGGCTAAACCTTATCAAACTTTTGTCTTTTTGTCATCAATATCATTTGGTCAAACCTAGCTTAGTATCCAAGCATATAGGGGAGACTTTGTCAATTTGTCCTTTTATCACTTGGTCCTTTTGTCCTTTGAGGTCTAGACATCATTTCAATTTCCTAAGGGTCTCTTTCTTAGATTTGCATTCCAAAAAGTTTGTCAAAATCTTGAAAAAAGATGAAAAAAACATAGGTTACATTCTTGCCATAGATTGCATCTTCATTTATTTAGTTTGCATTTAGTTGCATATCATACATTATCCTTGAAAAATTCCAAAAATATTGCATTTGCATAGTGACATGTCTATTGAAACAAGGTTTCAAGCACCAATGATGCAACAAAGTTTGACATATCAACCGACAATGCAATCACAATTCTATCCAACCCAACAACAAAGCAACATTGATCAAACTTTTAATGATGAAACAAGTCTCCAAATACAAAAACTAGAGGAGAAACTAGCTCAAGAAGAAGAGATATTGGAACAAAGAGTGAAAAACATTGAGAAGAATAGATCACAAATGTCCAAAATGTTTCGAAAACTTCCAAGTCGAAATCCAAATATTGAGCCAATTGATGTAAGATCTCTTATTGAACGATCAGACATACCAGCTCTCCTCTCCCAAACAGAGATGATGAAACAATTTCAAGAAAAGAGACAACATCAATTTCAACATTATGTGCCTCCACAACAAGAACAAGAAGGTGTTTACTATCAATCACATTTTCAACCATCACAACCAATGGTTCAACCAATTGTCCAACATATTCAACCAACACAACCAATGGTCCAATTTCAACAATATGTCCAACCAACTATACAATGTCAACAAATGGTTCAACCAATAGTGGAATATCAATGTCAACAACCACGACCAAACATTCAAAAACAAAGGTTGCAGCAAACACCAACCCAAGTTTCAAACATGTCTGAACAATTGAACCAAGTCCAATATCAAAACATGAAATCAAACCAACTCCTTGCCAAACAAGTTCAAATTCCAGATACAACTATGTCAAAACCTCGAAAGAAAGGTGGCTTTATTGCGATGATCTTAAGGAAACTACCAAGTGAGTTCTTTGAGGAAGATCAAGATAATACAATTATGTCTAGCAATGCCTCATCCTCCCACAAGCAAATTGACTCTCCAGTGGCATCTATCCCTACACCTCTAGAAGTTTCACAAGAACCTTCCATATTGTCCTCATCAAACAATACACCCAAGGATGCAATTATCCAAGAGCTATCCATAATTGATTGCCACAATAATCCAATTTATGATGCACATCCTTGTCTTTTATCAGAAATACAAGACCCAATGCCACCATGCACTTTATTGCCATTACCTGTTTTAGAGGACCCCATTCGAAGTCCCTCTTCCTCACGTTCAAGCATTGATTCCTTGCCAGAATCCATCACAAATGTTCAAAGTGCATTTCCTTCATGCCAAAATATTGATTCCTTGTCAGAATCCTCCATGCATATCCAAAGTCCAACCTCATGTCAAGAGGATAATTTAGAGCGCGAAGAAACATGTCTTAAAATAGATCAAGATCAAGATCTTGAAACCTTATCATCCCATCCAATTGTTGACCAAGACCCCATGTCCCCAAACACTCATGATGATTCCCCTATTCTTGTCCATCATATCAAAAGTCCTATTGACACTCCATTCCTTGAGCAAGATCAAGATATCCCAGTCCCTCCAATCCCAAACAATCCCCTTCCATTTCATGAACACAATGTCCTTTCAAATCCCATTGACATTCCACTTCCTGAGAAAGATCAAGATATTCCTCCCATCCTTTCCGATGATCCCATTGAAAGTCAAGAGCAAAGTACCTTTAAAGAGGAATCCAATGATTTTCCTCCTTGTCAAGATCAAAGTATCATTCCAAATTCATTTCCAACACAAGATCAAATTATTCCTTTAAATCCTCCTCAAGATCCTTTTGTTCCTCCATCTCCTTGTCCTAATCCCCCATATACACTCCAAGGTCTCATTTCTTTTGATGATCCCATTATTTCTCCCATTCCATCTCTTGAAGAGCTTGTCATTGAACCATGTCCACTACACAATCCTAGTCCCCATCATGATCCTAATCCCCCTCATGATTCTAACATGTCAGTGCAAGATGTTCATGAACCCTCGATATGCATAATGGGTTCTTCCACTTTGGTGCAATCCGATCCACTTCAAGATCTCATTATTTCTCTCATATCATATCCACCTCATAATGGACTCGCGTCTTCTTCCCAAAGAAAAGAGTATCCTACAAGTCAAGATATTCATAAAGGCCAAGGAGTAGACCTTCATGAGAAAGAATCCCTTCATGTCAAAGAAGATCATAAGGGTCATGTCTACACAACTCACTCTCAAGATGTTGGTATCCCTCCATCAAAATCAAGACATACACCTTCCCCATCATCCCTTCCATCCATTCTAGGTCCCTATATCCCTCCATCTCCTATGCAAGGTCAGCAAAGGCACACATCCTTGAGTAAATTCCATCCATCCAAAAGAACTCCATTTCATTCATATCCATCCATGCATTCCTTTCCCCCTCCAAGCAATTTGGATGCCAAGTATAAGCATCATAAGTCTAGCAATCCACATGTATTCAAGGATCAACATGTCCAATATAATCGACATGTCAAAGCAAAGAAAAATATGATCTATAAAGAAAAGGAAATATCCAAAAGGCCACAAAGGCCCACTGAGCAAAATAAAGTAAAGTCAAAATCTATATGGGTTCCTAAATCCCTTGTGCAAGCAATGCACTCCAAGGAACCACAAAAGTATGAAAAATCAAAAACCATGTGGATCCCTAAGCGGCTCCTTGAAGCACAAAAGCCTAAAGAAACATCCAACTTGGCATCCAAAGTTGTTGTTCCTCCATCCAAACCTTCCAAGTCTATTTCTCCACCACCTTCTTCATCCATTTTGGGTCCTTATGTCCACAAATCCCTAGCTATTCCTTCATCAAAATCTCCATATCCAAAACCCACTCTTCCTCCATCAATCCATCACCCCTCAAGGTGTGTGCTAATGTCGACCTTGCCTTCATTTCCATCCACTGAAGCCCAATTCTTCCAATATCCTATCCATTATTCAATGCATATTTTCCATCCTTTGATCCCTTTGATCCCATCCTTTGCATAAATCCTTGCCTTAGTTTCATCTCATTTTCCATGTCCTTATCCTACCAACGTCTTTGAGCATACTTTTAAAGGTCATGGTCCATTTTTTTTCAAGGCTACTATCCAAACAAAAAGACGCTTGAGTCTTTCTTCCATCCACTATCATGTGTCCATCTTCTATTGAAAAAGTCAAAAAAAAAAAAGTGAAAAAAAAAAAAGAAGACAAAAGAAAAAAAAAAGTAAAGAAAAATAATTCGTCCACTGGTGAAAATCTGGCAAACAGGCGCCTTGGGCAAGTACCGTGATGAAAACCTGGCAAACAGGCGTCATGCGTAATCTATGAACTTCTTGCACACCACACTTGGGGGCAGGTTTCCTCCTTCATATCCTATTGCCCTTCCATTATCCTATCGAAACCCTGTCATTACCCTTCATATCCTATTGTCCCTCATGTCCAGTTTCCCTTTCCACCTTTGATCTTGACAAGGCTGAGAATCGTCATGAGCATCATGCATCTTGTTTGCAGCTTTCAGTCTATCATAGCTTTTGGTCATTTATCCATTTTCTTATTATAAGCTTTCATCCATATTCCCTAGCTTATTGCGATTTTCTGCCACTATCCCTTAGCCTACCCCGACCCTCAGTCCATGTCCCTTATCCATTCTTGGTCTTGCTTATCCTATCCATATCTTATCACTATCCATACACTCTTTTTCATTCCTTGATCTTGATCTGACATAAGGACGCAAAATTTAAACATGGTTTCAAAAACCTCTTGACATGTCCCTCATGCCATGTTCTTGCTTTACATTGTCATATCCAGTCTCTTGTCCCATCATGCAATAGCCCTTGAAAATTGCATCTGTATTGTCTCCATGATAAAAGGCCTTTGTCTTCCCTCTATCCACCATCATTTCAGCAAGCCTATTTATTCACCTATCATATTCCCTACCTTGCTAAACACTGGGGGCAAAATCTTAAAAATCAAATAATGTTTGGAAAAAATTAACAAAAAAAATTGAAAAAAGTCCTGAAAAAATCATAAACAAATTGAATAATGTCCTGAAATAATTCAAAAAAATTGAAAAATGTCCTAAAAATAAAAAATAAAAATAAAAAATGAAAAATGTCCTGAAAAAAATCCCTAAAAAAATCAAATAAAGTCCTGAAAAAATGAACACAAAAAAATTGTAACAATTCGAAAAGCAAAAACAAAAAAATTCAATAATCCCTTTGTGCATAGACAGATCACTGAGCATACATCCAACGACTCGCAATCCAACATTGTGCTTTAATGAAATCATGCGTTAAACAGATGAGCTTTTTCAATCAAACCAGACATTCAAACTAATCAAAATTGTCTTATTAATCGAACGTTACCATCAATATCATTCGTCCTTGGCACACTATCATGAGTCTTATACAGGGTGTGGTATACTCGAAACCAGACTGTGTCCTGTCTTAGATGGGGTACCGCATTCCCTGAAACCAGACAGCATGATCGTCCTATCAACACTTTCAACTTTTGACAATGAAGATCAAGATGTTTGTTTGATTTGTTGGAATGTGTGCATCTTATCTTTTTACTGATTTATCTTTGGCTTCGATCATGTTCCTATGTTGCTCGATGATGTCACTGAGTGATTTAGAGTAACCGGGATGGTTCATGATTCCTTTTCTTTTTGATTGTGATTGTTGTTTGTCTGTGATGTGTCTGTCTTTTGCAAAAAGGGTTGCATTTTAGCTTTGGCCTTCAATGCCATGATGCTACGCATCCATTTTGCTACATTAAAATAAAGGTTCTCACCTACAAAGTGCATTACTGAAAGCAAGTTTTTCTTCGTCTCTAACTCTCCCCTGTCTCATTTCTTCTTACTAACATTTCTTCCGTCAGTCCGGATAGTCAATTCGGTCTAGTGCTCCGATATCCAAACACATATGCTGCATCCTGCATCCATTTGGTTAGTACATTTGCATTACATTTGCACCACATCAAGCATTTTATCCATTTCATTTCATAAATACATCAAAAATACATAAAAATACATCCATACATGTTCATAAACAATACATAAGTCATCCATACATAGCAAAATAACTACAAATCATAACACATTGCATCCCATCATATCGATGCATTTCATATCACATATCATAATAATATCGGAGTACAAAATCGGACTGTCTGTCCTAAGTATGGCCCACAGGCTGACTACAAAATGTCAAACTACATAATGTCTACTGTCTGTCATAAGGAGCACGTGCCTCTATCACTGGGTGCTCCCTCTGTCCTCCTCATCCCTGCCATGTCTCGCGGATGATGTACCTCCTGGTCCTAGCTGTGGTGGTCTCATAGGTCCACTCACCCCCATGCTACTCAATGACCTCCGAGAGTGTGCCCTGCTCTCTGTCCTCAATCGTGCCCGATATGAAGGTGCTCTCTACTCTGGTGGAACTGCACTCTCATATAGTGTCCTCCAATGGCATATCTCCTCTCCAGTCTCTACTAGCATCTGTGCCATCTCCCGTGCACTGGCATCCCGAATCGACCCAATATACTCAGTGACTCTCTGTTCCTCTCGCTGTGCCTGAGCAATCGTTGCATCTCGAGCCGCTGTGAGTCTAGCTATCTCCGCTCTGAACTGGTCCTGCTGTCTCTCTAAAGTCTCAATGTGATCCTGTTGACTCGCTATGGTAGCCCTGCACATCTCCATCTCCTCTGTCCTAGCTGTCTCCGGCTCTATGGGTATATCCTGCCATGCCTCCTGCTCGTCATCCCCATCCCCATCTCCGTCATCCTCATCCTCATCCTCATCTCTGTCCTCGTCATCCCCTCCCTCATCCTCATCTCCGTCCTCGTCATCCCCATCCTCATCACCGTCTTCCTCCTCGTCCTCCTCATCTCCCTCCTCCTCTCCTATGAGTGGGAAGTCTTCCTGTCGCCTCGGCACTGGAATATCCGGATCTGTCAATGGCACTAGCCGTCGTCGTGCAAACCATCTATCATACTCATCTGTCGTCCCAGCGTCCACCACATCTGACTCCCAATCCCACTGTCTCGGCTGTAGCTATGCAAAGTTGGCATAGGCTATGTGTGGCTGAATCATACTCCCCCACTGACTCGTCTCTCTGTGAGATCGGGCAAAGTGTGCAGTTCTCCTAGGTACATCCTGCCTCTCTCCAAACTGTCATCTCACTCTCTCTGGCAGGTACAACTCAATCACTCTCTGGCGGTTCACTGGTCGCCCAATCAAGTACCTCTCCTGTCTGCAATAAGGTAGCTCCTCACTGTCATCTGACCATCCGGGACAATCACGATATGGCCTCCATATGAACTCTCTCAATCTGTCTAGCTCATGTCGCCAATATAGTATGTATCCAAAAGGACCCTGTCTCAGTGCTCCCCCATAACAGTACACATATGGTCGGTGTGGTACTACCTATCTATCTGTGATCGGTCGACATATGGCTATGTGCTCAAATGCCCATACCTGTAGCAGTGTAACTCCACAGCTCAAAGTCTGCACTCCCTGATATGCTATCTGATGCAGCTGAAAATACAGCATAGCCAGTACACATGGTCCCCATGCATACACTGTCCCCTCTGTCGCCATCCGCTCCAGCACTCTTCCCCATCCAATAGGGAATCCATGTCCTCGTCTGTCTCCTGCTAGTAGACATGCTATCACCACTGCTATCACCACATATCGTCGATCATACTTTGATGCCATAGTCTCCCAGCCAATCTCCCTCTCGACGATATCCAACTCATCTGTGTCGCACTCAAATAATCTGCACAGTGCATCTCTCCCTGTCACTGGGTCATACTCTATCATCTCTCCATGAATCGGAATGCGGAGGATACGCCATACATCCTCCAGTGTCACCGTCGCCTCTCCAATCGCCAGATGGAATGAGGAGGTCTCTGAATGCCATCGCTCTGCCAATGTGGTAAGTAGTCCTGTGTTTGCCCTAATCTCGGGCATGAATGTGACATAGTATATCCCCAGTCCTGCTAAGGTATCTCTCTTTGTGCTCCTGAGTCTATGTCGTAGCATGAAGCAGTCTGGTCGATTCTCCCGCATGATCAACGGATACTGTCGACTCTACATCACAATTGGGGCAAATTTTGTCAGTTTTAGGGTTTTCTCCTACGGGTTGCATTTCCTCATTTTCATGTCTAATCAGGGTGTTTTTCATCTCATTTGACCTATCCTATCCTTGTCCCCCCTTTCCGGAGCATTTGCATGCCGTTTTGACCAAAATTAGAGTTTCCAATGCACACTTGCGCCTGTGTCAGAGAACCTGCGCCTGTGTCAGGTAACTTGCGCTTGTGTCTTCCTACACAAGCGCAGAAGACATGACACAAGCGCAGAATTAGACTACACAAGCGCAGAAGTCCTCTTTTGCATCCCCTGTGGGTCCCGCAATGTCCCGTAAGCATTCAAAATTCATCAAATTGAAAACATGGGTTTTCGAGATACATACCGATGCTCCTGCATCCTTCGGTCGTCTGAATGTGAGTACACGTTCCCCCAAGTGATCCGCCATTGGAATGTTCGCCATCTATCTGCAAGTGTCCTTGTCCAGAGCAACAAATTCTCCTCCTTATCTAGTGCAAATGAGCAAATTTTCACTCTCTTGGTCTCATTTATAGCTCTTTGTCATTGCATAGATGGACGTGCGTCTTCTCCATCTTATGTTGGTCACGGTCTTTTGCATCTTCAAGTGCTTGTCCTTCATGCATCCGATCTCCGATTGTCAGTCTGTTCGATCCTATCATTTTTATCGATCAATTGGCCTCTTTTCTGCATGTTTCCAGCCAATTCCTCGAGGGGGCAGGCATATGTCATTGTCATTGTCTGGGGCATTTTCATTAAGTTCTTTGAAACAACGCTTAAAATCGCATTGTCTCAAAGAGGGGCAAAATGTAGACACCTAAAAATGGTCAACGCTTGCGAGGTCATACTTTAACATTTGCGCATTGCCTCATTTTAGGTTTTTGCGTCGCATTAACATTTCTCCTATGTCACGCACTTGTTTTTTATCATTTGCGAACATCGAGTCATTCTTCTACATTCTTCCTTTGTCTCGTGTTTGAATTTGGTCTTGTCGATAACATTATCCAGTCATGATTTTGATCAATTTTATCTTGTTGCATCAATGTCCGTATTCATTTATTATCATTTTGGACATCGTCAATCCTAATTAGGGTTTTGTCCTCTTTTCAATCTTATCATCTGGCGATCGGTTTATCAATCTTGTCATTTTGCGATCGATTTGTCATCGATCGTTGTCATTTTCAATCTTGTCATTTTGCGATTGATTTGTCATTGATCGTTGTCATTTTCAATCTTGTCATTTTGCGATCGATTTGTCATCGATCGTGGTCATTTTCAATCTTGTCGTCTTGCAATCTATTTTGTTATCAATCCTTGTCCTCTTGTCAATTTTGTCATTTTGCGATCATTTCGCTATCAATTGTTGTCTATCTCAATTATGTCAATTTGGATCAATTTGTCATTGTTCCTTGTCAATTGGCGCATCTATCAATCAAATCATTTATCACACTGGTCATTTATCAATTCAAAATCAAATCGAATCAATTATCTTTCATCAAGACCTAATTGTCATTCTCGCATTGCTAATTCATCTTCTAGGGTTTCGTGATTTCATTATTTAACCTTGTGTGTCATTTCTTCCTTTAGGATTAATAAATTGTTTATTTATCCTAAGTCTTCTCATTACAATTAAATCTTTATTTAATTGGCTAATTATTCTTCCTCTTGTAAATTAATTAATAAATGAAAAATTATTAATTAATTTACCTAATTTCTAATTCCTAATTTTCCTCTTTTTTTCAATTTTCTAATTTTCTTAATTTCTAATTTCTTTTCCCTCCTATTTCATCTCCTAATTCTATGGGAATGACATTTCAATTTGTCATAATTTGTCATAATTGACAATCAATCAATTTTGACATAGAATGTGTCATATTTTGTCATAAATTATCAATCAACAAATTGTGCATAGAAAGTGCATAATTTGTCATAATTTGTCATATTGATTTGCAATTTCCTTTTGAATTGGATCATGCTAATCTTGTCATTTCTCCAATTTCTCTATAAATTGGATGATTTTCTACAATCAAGCCCTAATTTTTGCGAATCCTTAATCAGACTATTGAATTTACACTTCGAGTATTCTTGTGTCAAGGTCAATCTTGCTTTCACAATTAGGTGTATGCACTTGAAGGTGAGATCCACAACAAACCTATTTGGAGAAGAAAGAAGAACAATGGAGCCGCATGAAGGAGCATTTGAATCCCATCTTTGGTTTGCATGATCTTTGCTTTTGAATGTTTTATTTCATGTCTCTATTGAGTGTGCTTAGGATTAGATCATTGCAATGTATCTCCAAGGCAGGATGCATTGCTCATGATGCGAACGGGTTGATTCTTTTCAAGGGTGCGAAAAGACTACAAGACAAGACTAACAATGAAGTAGAGGTGCAAGCTGCTCTATTAGTAGTTGAATTGATTGTTAATATGAAGACTCTGAAAGTGCATTTGGAAGGAGATTCCAAGGTAGTAGTGGATGCAATTATGAAAGGAGAAACCCCAAACTAGAGGCTAAACAAATTCATAGCATTGATTCAATTAAAATTAATTATTTTCCAAGATTTATGTATATCTCACATTAAAAGAGGTGGGACTGTTTTAGCGGATTTTTTATCTAATGTGTCATGCGAACTCGACAAATGGTTGACGAGGTGGTGGGGTCAAGATGATGACATTATACAATGGCAAGTTTAAACGGTTGTACTCGACAATACAAACGATCAAGATGAAGCGTGGGAGATGAGTGTGTTTTTTTCTCTGCCCGATTATCAAGGCTGATTTGGCTGATATTGATAATTAATGCTTATTATCACTGCAAGAGTGGTGGAAGTTGTGTTAATCGCATTAATAGGTGTAATGGAAATGAATTTTTATTCAATAAGACTAGTGAGTGCAATTCTTCATCTAAGAAAGTGGTTTTTGATAGTGAGAGGTGGTTTTGTGGTTGGTGGGTGCACTAGAGGATAATTTTATATTGAGAACCTCCAAAATGATGCCTGCATTCTTGGGGCTGGTTTCTGAGAGATGGTTGATGACTATGTTCCATTCGAAGGAACCTTTGTTTCTGACAGTTGTGTAGTTGGTGTTGGGAGAAGAATTGGCAGTAATAGGCCATAATTATCAGACAAGGGCGGACATCTACTCCCTCATCATGGCGTAGGGGCTATAATTGGACTCCTCATGTGTGAAGGTTCAAAGGGTAATGAAAGATATAGTACCGCAGGAATATCTTGATAATTTGGAGTCTTTGTTGGAATGGGCACTGTCAGGTCGAGGGTTTGATGTGGATGAAGGTATCCCAGAGTAACGTCAAGAAATTAGGGGTAGACATATTCATATCCCTTTCCTCAGATGGCATGAAGAGGTGATGGCCAAGTTTTGTGAGATGGCGAGTAGAGGATGGGAGGCCCTGAAATTGTATGTGCAAATTATGGAACTAGAAGAGGTTATTAGGTAGGCTCGCGTGGAGGTAGGGGATGAGGAAGGAGGTGGAAGGAGGTAGCGTATTATGACCAGACACAGGAGTGTGGAGCTAATGGAAATGAATGTGCCACTGGAAATTCTCCCGAGCAAAGGAGGAAGCAAAAAGGGTGGAGAGACGAGTGATGCGGTCGAGGAATGAGAAGAACCTGGCTAGCTCTCAGGTAGCTCTATTTTTTTGTCTACTATGTTTATAGATTTTGTTTTAAAATTATGTTGGACTCAGTTACTATTGTTTAGCAATGTCATATTGAGCACCCTTTTTTTTAGCTCGAAAAACTATTTTGGATGTAATTTGGGTGTGGGATGGTGTTGGTGGGTTTACTGGATGGTGGTTTGGTGGTTCTAAATGGGAGTTGGGGTGGTTTGATACTTGAGATAATCCTTGTTGACAATAAACTGCTTATTTCATAACATAATAAAATAAATCATATTACCGATCAAAAAATAATAATTATATCATATAATTAAATAATAATAACATAAATATTAATAATCATATATACTTACACCTTAAATTATATAATCCACTCATAAATTTAATAAACATACCACACAAGAATACTTCATGACATAACCAAGATAGAAACAACATTTGCCACATAACCAAAGTGATTGACTCAAGGATGCAAGCATTGCCTCCATGGCAATTTGAATAGGTAATCTCAAGACTAAAGATGATTTTCCTAATATGGGACAATTTTTTGGGCTAACTCAACTTGGGCCTTTATGTTATCTCCATTACCACCATCGAGGATTGTTAGGAATATTCATACCTGTGAAGCCAAGTAGAGTCGATGCTTGGTACCTACATCAAAACAAAACACAGAATAATTGTACATACACATCTATATATATACATCTAAAAAATAGCATTAGCAATCATAAGTATTCCTCATATGAAATCATTTAAACATATGTTAGTACATCATAACACAATACATCATCTAACATACAACCATCAAGAGATTATACATAAACCCTAACATCATCATAACTCCTCATGAGCATAAAAATTCATAATCATAATTATAATACTTCATCTCACATCTAATCATCAAGTAACCCTAATTTGTAAACCATAATATTTCTTTGTTATACCCTCAACATATCAACACCACTAGGACATCATAGATGTAATCATAAACCCTAATGCCACCAATAGGTCATTGAAAATATTAATCATCACCACATAATAATGTCCTAAAACATAGATCCATTATACATAAGCAACCCTCATTTAAATATATACATCTAACAAACAACATGCCACTAAAACCAATATAAATCCAAAATAATCATAATCAGGATACATACATAGAAGGTGTTACCCTAGATTATAGTTCATTTCCAAAAATAGAACACATAGCAAACATGGTTAGTCGAATTACACATTATAACATTATCATTGTATCATTAAATGACCATCTCCAAATAAGCACAATCAAGATATTTACACATTATACCTAAGCACCCTCAAATACATATAAGCAAACAAATATTAAATTTATTGAAAGGGAATTCTAACATCACGTGCATTCCCATCTATTCAGATGATGTGATGCCATCCCTTTCTATCCATCGTCCATAAAATATAACTATACTACCTTCATGAGTTAACTATATCAGTAGGAATTTAATCATCACAGTGACAACTAAAACTAACAAACATTTATATTTACATCGATTATTACTATATTACTTACATCATCTATGAGAGTGAGGAAATCAAGGTTAGAAAAATTAAAAAGCATGTAATATATTAAATAACAAAATAAATCATAAAGAATACAAAACCTCCTCCAATTGAGCGGGAAGTGAAAGTGTGCACCAAAGACCTTCACTTGATTTTCTTCTTTGGATGAGGGATGTGGATTTCTCTCCACTACACAATAAGTGATTGAGATGTTGATGATGTGAGGGATGGATTGGCTTATGTGAGGCAATATTTAGGGCATAATGTGGATGCAATGGATGGATTTGTTGCTCAAAGGGATAGCATAAAAATATGCAAAAGATTGATGTGATTGAGAGGAGAGGAGACTCCAATTTATAGATTTGAGGGGCCCAAAATGGATGGCCAAGGTCAAAGGGAAATTGAGGGCTAGGATTGAAAGAAAGGAGAGGATTTGGGAGGACAAGTGGGAGATCCAAGAGATTTTCCATAAAGGCATTTCTTTTCTCCACACTTATAAGTACATGGGGAAGAGTTCCCTAAGTACCTTGGAAAGAGAGGAAAGGAATATAAAATTACTTTGGAGAGGACAAGGAATTAAAAATTCCCAAATAAGAGGATGTGTGGGAAGAATAAAGGATAAAGGAATCAAAAATTCCTTGGGAAGAGGGGGAATGGGGATATTCAAGGGATTTGACATTCTTTGAATGGACCAAAAGTGGGTGGCATATAAGGTTTGGAGGATGGGATGGGAAAGACATTTATAACAAAGAGTTGACCCATTCCTAATCAAAGTGATTATGGATGTGTAAATGATTAGTGAGGGTGATTACGCTAGATAATGAGGGATTATGGTGCAAGTGGGAAAGTTAGGAGTATGGGACATAGGAGAGAGAATGAGTGGAGGAATATTAAATTGGAGGAAATGATAATCATGATTAGGGTTTAATTAATTTAGGGGATTAGTCAATTAATTAGAATTTAGAAGAAATATTAACCAAGGTTGGGGATTGAAATGATTTTAGAAGAATGGGATATAATTAATTTTAATAAATTAATTATAAAAGCTAAGGTGATAAAATTAATTAAAATATAATTTAATTAATTTAAGAAGAAGGATGAATGACATAATTAATACATTTAATTGTGAAGGCTAAATTAATTTCATATTAATTAAAACTAATTTTAGATGGGCTCTATTTTGGGTCGTTAGATTTCTAATGTTGTTCTTGTCATACATGAAACTCTCCACTCTATGGAGAACAACCTAAGAGAGGATATTCTCTTGAAACTAGATATTTCTAAAACTTACGACATGGTTTAATATCCCTTTCTTTCCTTGGTGCTTAGTAAATTTGGTTTTAGGGGTAAATTGTTAAATTTGACTGAGGCCTAGTTCAAAACCCCTATGTATTTCGTGTTGGTAAATGGTGGCCCCAAAGGTTTCTTCCCTTCTTCTTGTGGTCTTGGATAGGGATACCTCCTATCTCTTCATTCTCATAGCGAGTGTTTTTGGATGAAATATCAATATTTGTGTTTAGTAGGTCATTCTCAAAGCAATTAACCCTTTTGTGATCTCTCATCAACAATTTGTGGATGACAACCTTTTGCTTGGCTCAACTTTGGTGGCAGAAGCTAAAGGTTGGTGTGTTATTCTCTCTAATTATGCCTATTCTTTGGGGTTAAAATCAACTTGGATAAGAGTTCTCTCTACTTTATGAGTTTCCCTCAGCATATCCAGAACCGAATTTCTACGGTTTTGAAATATCAAATTTCCAACCTCTCATCTTCTTATCTGGGCTTACCTTTAACTATTGGGAAAGTGGAGGAGTTGGTCTGGACTAGGCTTCTTGAAAGAATTCAGAGGAAACTTGTAGGTTTAAAAGGTGCAATTTTGAGTAATGTTGGGAAACTCCAGTAACTCAATGCATCTCTCCAAAGTACCTCATTTTATCTCCTATCCCTTTTCCATATCTTGGAATTATAGGCTAAGAAGCGTGATCAAATCCATAGAATATTTCTTTGGTTTTGTGTTTAACATAAAAATAGTATGTATCTACTTGATTGGGTAAAATTTTTCTATAATAAAAGGTCTAGTGGGATTAGTATTAGCAACTCTCATTCACTAAATTTGGCCCTTATGTTGAAGATTGGTTGGAGTCTTTTCTCTAAGAATTTTGATTGGTTGATAGTAATGAAGATCAAGTATGTTCTTTGAAGGGTCTATTATACCTTTTTGGTCTCTGAGGTCCTTCCTAGAGGATCCCATCTATGGAATAACCTTCTTAAGTCTAAAGCATTGCTTCAAAAGGTTATTTTATGGCAAGTTGGAAATGGAAACAGTCTAAGATTTTGGAAAGATCTGTGGTCTTCCTCTATCCCCTCGGAGTTTCACCCCATTTGTTCAAATATTGAAAGAGACTTAATGGCTAGATTTGGGAGCCATTTTAGTTACTAGTGGATTCCAAATTCTTTCCCTTAGATGTGGAGAATCAACCCTCTGAATTTGATCTTTCATAAAGAATGACTACTATGGAGCTCCTTAGAATCCTTAATATATTTGGTTTTTCAGGTTAGATGAAGATTATAAGTTGATTGGGGCATCCTCTAAAGATGGTGAGTACTATGTCAATTCGGAATTTCAAATTATAGATTTGTGCCCCCCTCTTTTTAATTGGTCTAATATTTGGAAGTTGAAAATGATTCTAAAGGTGTTCTTCTTCTAGTGGATGGTTTTCCATGGTAAAATCCTTACTATTAACAACCTAAAGAGACGTGGACTCTAGTTCATGGATATATATGTTTTATGTGAGGAGAAGGAAGAGAGTATAAACCATATTATGTTTCACTATCATTTCTCTTGGAATATTAGACAGAGAATAACCAACACTCTCTTGGTTGTTTGGGTATTAAATAGGGATCCTAAGGAATGGGCTATAACTAGCTGGTCACCTCCATCGACTCATACCCTCATCAGGGAACTATGGTGGTAGGCCTTCTTTCATACAGGGTGGAATCTATGGAAAGAACACAATAATAGAATATTTAGACATAGGAAATGTAGTTGGGACTCAGCCATCTCTATAGTTGACCAAAAAAAAAATAGGAGGTGCTTCATGAAAAAACATTACTCTCACCCGACCTCTTCCCTAGATTGGAAAATTGTTAGAAGTTGAAGTTTGGTCGATTCCCTTTCAAGCTTCATTTCTACTCCTATTGGTTTTAGAAATACAACCAAATGGTCCCGCCTAATACTAGTTAGTTGAAATTGAATTTCGACAACTCTTCAAGAGGTAACCCAGGTAGGGCACATGGGGATGGGTGTTGGCATTATTAGCATTAAGTTGTCATTGATGTCAACTGGTTTGGCAAGGTCACTGGTAAGTAAGAAGTGGTGACCAGTATAAGAAGAGCAAGACGTATGATGGCAATGCACATGTGAGTGAGAAGACAGAAGGAAGGCTACCAGTACACATGAATTGTGTCATCTGTTAGTAAAGTAGGCTTACCGGTAAGGCACAAACCGGGATGAAGGTTGGTTGTTTGTTTGTGATGAAGAGGTGGAATGTTAAAAGAATCATAATAACATTCAGTGAGCAGAAGAGAGAGGATGGCATGAAGACATACTGGAAGGCAAGATGAATTATCAAGAGGATGTGTTGCTGGTACAGAGGATGTTTGTTGGTCATACAGTAAGGTGAACTGAGTGGGTAGTCAAAATTGGTCAATAACGAAGGTCAAACCAACATAGAAATCCAAGCAAAGGTGGATGTCAACAAATATGATAGTTGGATACCAGGTGGTGATCTTGCACAAGTCAGTGGAGTGTGCATCAATGTAACAAGTTAGCAAGCAGGTCGACTTTTATGAAGAACCCTCAAGTCATAGAGGATGCTAGAGGATTGCGGCTCAAGGAAGGCAAGCTAGCAAATGACTGAACTGATCCTGCAAGAAGATTTGATCTTCGTACCCGTTTGCTGAAGGAAACAACAAAGCCATTAATGGTGTTCGCTCCATCAATAGAAATAATAACTATAGTTAAAGTCTCGACCCAAAGTTTGGACATTCACTCTATGAAGTTACTATCTCCACAACTGAAGTTCATTTGATTGTCAACCCAGGGATGTATTACTTGAAATGGGCTTGCACTATATATGCACTAAATTTTTGCGATAGCTATCCTGCATTATTGCGGCAACTAAAATATATTTGGGATAAGCAAGAAAGAATTAAAACAACTAAATGGCTACAGGAAAATGCTACATTAACATAAAACTCACTTAAAGAAATGTTAACTAAGCCCAAAGTTGTCAAACAAGAATTACTTTGTTTGATGTGGCTGCAGGAACAGTCAATGGATCTATTTCCAATGGCTGTAGGAACAATCAATGCCAAGACATCTACTGCGGCAGAAAAGTAAAACTAAACTTAACAAAGGCACAAGATCACTCACCAAGTGGGCCCCCTTGGATGAGTGTATCTAGACTCCAAAATAACTCTAAGTACTCAGAATAACATAACTTTATTCATTGCTTTTCAAAATTCAATACATCATTCAGAATGAAAGAAGACTAAAACACTCTGCAACTTTATTTCTAAATATTTTTCTCTTTGTCCCTCTCTTTCGTTTCTTTCCAACCTCAAAGAAGAGAGAGAGACACTTATTTAAAAGAAAATTGCAACAACTTCCCACAATTAAGATCACGTCGATGAGAAGAGGCGGATAACATTCATGAAGGAAAACAGTAGAAGTTAAGCCACTAAAAATATGGATTTACACCAAACCACAACCAAGAATATAGCGTGGAGGTATCACGAGATTGATGCTCACTAAAGTTAGACATAAATGAGTCTTGCATGCCGTGCTACTCCTTTTTCATTCCCCATGCTCATTATCCTCTTCACTCATTTGAACTTTTAGTCGCCCCTTGAATATCTCAAATTGCCTTCTCGATGTGATAGGATAACCTTCTCCGCAACATCTCATTTATTCCTACAATTGAAAAGAGAGAACATAAAAGCATATACATATCCATTTTAATTAATCATAACACTTATTTATTTCACACATGATATCACCTATGACAATCTGTATGGCAACAGGAACAAATAACATGGCTACAAGAATAACTGAATGGCAACATGAATAACTGGCAAAGACAAAACATGATTTAATGGGTTCAGTTAACATCTAAAATACATATAGTCAAACTTTAATACATCATTACCATCCCATTATACAAATTAAAACATGACAAAAACTTATGAGTTCTAGGAATAAAAGGAGCTAATATCTCAGCTCATCATGCCCCCCAACTTAGTGTCTTGTTGATCCTCCCGCAAGAGGAAAGCATCTGATTCGGGCACTAATTCGCAAGTCACCAATAGTTCCATGACCTGTCCCTCCTGAAGCCAAATTCCAATAAAATCCCTTCATCTTTTCTAGTCTAACCCATCTGGCTTCTTCTGTAGCTACCTCATAGGGTTTGTTTGTAATCTTGCATCCCAACAATGGCCACATGAGGATAAGGGGTTGGAAGATCAAGGGTAGCCAGTCATTGCTTTTCATCCTACCCAAATGGAGGGCTCTCTGTATAGCTGCATGAAAATTCGGCAGTGAATGAGGTTCACCCTGTTTTAGGTCCTCTGGAAGATTATTCCAACATTGAATCAGACAGTCAACTACAGTTGCACTTTCATTTTCAATCAAGTGTTCATATTCCTCGAATATTTCCTCCCTCATTGGTAACACTTGATTCCTTACATTAGGCCTTGCTAATAATTTCTACCCTAACACTTCTTGCATCCTTAGATTCAGGGAACAACTCTCCTTCCTACAGCAACACAATAACTTCAACTATTCATTATTTTGTAGCAATAATCCTCAATCCCTTGATAGAAGCCTCTCCTTCATTGAATGAATGCATGAATTTGGAAGCAATTTCTTCATTGTAATCTGTTATTTCCATAAAATAATCAATCCACCCATGCAGCTAGAAATAATGCTCACACAAGGCATCCTACAGCAATGTGTCATGGATTACAGGTTCATGGCGAATAGGATCTCCACCCATGACTATTTCAGCTCACAAAATAATTTCTGCAGTTGAGAATGAGGGCTTGAAGTAATCTGCAGAATTGAAAATATTTGCTTGAAAATTTCTTATTTACTTCCAGTTTTGGTGGCAGAATGCATTGCTCAATCGTACCAAAGAATATCTCATTAGAATGAATGATGGTAGGCAATCAAATCAAGTTACTAACAAGGACAAATAATTATTTAACTTGGAAATCAGACCATAAAACACCCCCCCCAACTTATTATGACACGTGTCCACACATGCCGAAAGGATAGAGGGAAGTGTACGCGGATTTGAAATAGGTAATAATCATAGTAAAATAATAAATGCATAATTAATAAAAAATAAGGTATGCACATACCAGCAGTCGTGCCAATAAATGTTGCATGAAACAGTTAGCTAAAAAAAAGGGTGAAATGAAATGATGTGACGCAAATGAAATGATAGACAAAGAAATGAAGTGGGATGATGTGGATGAAATAATTATTAATGGAGAATAATATTTCCATAAGACATGGAAATATCTTTATGAAATGATGCTTGAAGAATTTATTGAGTGTTAGGAACATTCCCTACAAAAGCTGCAGGAACCACGCCCTTAATGTTTCCTCCAGTTGTTGTAGGAACTTCTTTGGTTGCTGAAGGAACGTCTCTAGTTGTTGTAGGAACTTCTCTAGTTGCGGGAGGAACTGATATTTGATCTTGACAGGTGAATTGTTGCAGGTGTTCTTTGGTTGCAGGCTTATGATACAAGGGTAGTCGATGACCATTTACTAAAAGCTTGAATCAGACTGGATCAATAGTGGTCAAGCGAACTGCTCCATTTTTTAAAACTTCTTCTATCTCATATGGGCCTAACCATCTTGTCTGCAGATTTCCCATAGTATCCTTATATCTAGAATCATACAGCAGTGCCCATTCACCTACTTGAAATTTCTTCTCCCTTATGTACTTATCATGCCACTTAGCTCTCTAATTTTGAATAAGTCTTGTTTGTTGGACAACCATCTTTCTCAGCTCATCCAAAGCATTCAATTGGTGAATGTGGTCTCTTTGTGCTTCAGAAAGTCTCATATTCAATTGTAGAGTTGTTCTCAAAGTTTTGTGTTCAAACTCAATAGGCATCATTGCTACTTTTCCATACACCATTTCAAAAGGTGTAAAACCAATTGGTGTTTTCCATGTTGTTCTGTATGCCCAAATGGCTTTAGGAAGTCTTTGAGACCAATATTTTTTATGAACAACTATTGTTTTAGTAATAATGGCTTCTAGATCCCTATTTGTGACATCTACTTGACCATTTGCTTGTGGATGGTATGGGGTAGACTTTTTGTGCATGATATTGTATTCATTAACCAATGCTGCAATCAACGTGGAAGTAAACTGTGGTCCTTGGTCTAAAACAATTTCTCTTGGAACTCCATACCTGTTAAATATTTCTTCATAGAGAAATTCAACCACTTTATTACCTCTTGCATGTGTCATAGCGTGTGCTTCCACCCATTTGGTGACATAATCAGTACATACCAGAATATAAGATTTTTCATTGGAAGGAGGATCAATTGGTCCAACAAAATCTAAACCCCATTTATCACATGGTGCAACTAATATTTGTGGATATAATGGCATTTCATCAGATCTAGTAGGCCTACCCATGCACTGGCATCTGTCACATTTCCTTGTGTATTGTGTTGCATCCTTATATAATGTTGGCCAATAATATCTTGTGCCCAATATTTTAAGTGTTGTTCTTTTAGCAACAAAATGTTCTCCACGTGGCTCATCATGGCATGCATGAAGGATATCATATGTTTTATCCTCTCTAACATGTCTCCTCGTGACTTGGTCAGGTCCAGTATAAAATAAACAATCAACAATCCATGAGAAGTTAAAGCTTTTCTCAACTAATAATCTTCTTTCTTTAGGAGAGAAATGAATTGGCATTTTATTAGCAGCTAAATAATTGGCAATATCAGCATACTAGGGAGTGTGTGCTTTTATAAGGAACAAATTTTCATCTGGAAAAGCATCATCTTTGGCTGCAGGATCATCCTGCAATTGAAGCCTAGAAAGATAATTTGCAACCACATTGGACTTTCCTGGTTTATCAACAACTATAATATCAAATTCCTGCATTAATAGTTATCAGCGAGCCAATCTTCCTATAGTTTAAGGTTTATTCATGAGATATTTGATTGCAGTATGATCAGTATGCACAAATATCGGATATCCTATTATATAATGCCTGAATTTGTTGAGTGCATATATAATTGCTAACATTTCTTTTTCAATGACAGTGTAATTAAGCTCAAGCCCCTACATGTTCTTGTTGATATAATAAATTGCTCTATCCAAATTATCAATCTCCTATCCCAAAACTGCTCCTATGGCATAATTTGATGCATCTGTATGAATTTGAAATGGTAAGGACCAATTTGGACCCTTAAGAATTGGTGCTTGGGTTAATGCTTGTTTGACCTTCAAGAAAGCTTCATTGCATGAGGAAGTCCAATTAAATTCCATATCCTTGATCAAAAGAGAATATAAAGGACCTCCAATTTTGCTGAAATCTTTGATAAACCTCCTATAATATCCAACATGACCAAGAAAACTCCTGACATCTGTTTGCTTTACCAATGCAGGGATATTTTGAATGACTTCTATTTTTGTTGGGTCAACTTGTATTCCATTTATAGAGATATGATGACCAAGAACTATACCTTCCTGCATCATCATTAAGCACTTTTCACTATTCAATGATATATTATAGTCTTCATACCACTGCAAAACTTTCTTCAAGTTCTTCAATGCCTCTTCAAATTCTAAACCATAGGTTATAAAATCATCCATATAGATTTCCATGTTATCCTGGGAAATATCTGAAAATATGCTTATTACTACTCTTTGAAAAGTAGTTGGAGCATTACATAATCCAAAAGGAAGAACAAAATATGCATATGTTCCCCAAGGAAAAGTAAATGTAGTCTTTTCTTGATCCTCTGGGGCAATTTGAATCTGGTTGTAGCTAGTGAATCCATCAAGAAATGAGAAGTATCGCTTTCCTGCTAAGGAGTCTAATACCTGATCCACAAATGGTAATGGAAAATGATCATTTCTGGTTGCCAAGTTCAAAGCTCTGTAATCCACACATACCTATCATTATCCCTCTTTCTTGGGAATAATCACTAAAGGTGACACCCATTGACTATCCAAAATGGGATAGATAAATTCAACATTTAATATTTTTTGCAATTCTTCTTTAACTATTTCTCTTAATGCAAGATTGATTCTTCTTTGTGGCTGTCTAAGTGGTCTATAGTCTTCTTTTTAGATACGGTGGGTACAAACTATAGGAGAAATTTCATGCATGTCCTTCTAATCCCATGCAAAAGCATGTTTATGACATTTGAGCAAGTCCACAAGTGCTACTCTTTGGGTTTCTGTGAGTTTGTTGTTGATATTCAAATATTTGTTTGAATCAACTTCCACTTTGATAGTAAGATAAATCTAAGATACTTCAAAATAATGAGAAGTATAGACTTCTTACGGCAATAGAGTATGCAGTATATCACTGGTTGTAGGAAAGTCTGAATCTAAAATATTTGATACTAACTCCTACGACTGCTACTCTTGTCTTAACTCATTTGTCATAATTTTATAGATAATTGAGTCATCATTATGAAGTTGGATGAATGGTGCTCTATTAATCATCACAAGGTGATTGACAGAGTCAACTCCTTCAAATTCTTCTCCCAAGTTAGGCCAAATGGCTTGTTGTTGATCAAATTGGGGCTGAGCAGGAGAATACAGAGCTAGAGTTTTGGTAGTATTTCCATCTGAGATAGTCATATCCCCTAAGCAACATCCAATACATACATCAGTTGTAGCAAGCCAAGGTCTTCCCAAAATCATTGGATATTCTCCCAATGTAGCCTTAGGAGACAGGATCATAAAGTCTGCAAGGTATTCCCAAGAATCTAAAGCAACAACTATATCTTCAATCATAACATCAGGTCAAACTATAGAATTGTCAGCAAGCTATAGGACTGTAGGTGTCGGTCTGAGACTAGTTATTTCAAGTTGCTGCATAATATCCCTTATCATGACATTAATGGCTGCTCCCAAATCTATCCAAGCATTCTTTATCTGTGTGTCATTGATGACTATATTCACAATAGGGCTACCGGGATCAACATACTTAGGAATTGAAACTTTTCCTAACATGATATCAGCCAATTGACCCATTGCATGCATTGTTTGCGGATCTTTTTTCTTTCTACCAGGCTTCTTTAAACATGCTTCCCTAAGTGCCTTATTGTACACAGGGTCATCCTTAATAGCTTGTAACAATGGAATTTTAACGCATACGTATTTCAGCTGATCTATAATATCAAAACTTTGTTCTTGTTCTGGAAGAATCTCTTTTTCTTGCAATCTCTGAGGAAATGGAGGTATTTGCTAATTTTGAGGTATTGGGATTGTTGAACTAGAGATTTCTTGTTCTTTTGGTATCTCAGTTATAACTGGTGGGGACGGGTTAGGCAAAGTTGTCCCAGATCTGAGGTGAATATCACTTATAGATAGAGAATAGGTTGGGTATTGATTAAGATCAGCTAAATAAAATTATTGTTGTTGTTGCCGAGATTTTCTATTAGGATTTGGCATTAGTTGAGTGGGCAACTGTGTGGGTTTAGCTGGAACAGTAGTGGCTGTAGGAGGAGGCATTATTGTGGGTGGTTGTGGATGTTGCATAGGTTGCTGATATCCAGAAGACTGATTTGTCCATGGCTGACCCCCCTCCATTAAGGAGCAGGTTACTAATTTCCTTGAAATTGTTGCCATGGTCCCTGAGGTGGAGACCAATTTCCTTATGGTTGCTGCCACTGTGGAGTTTGATTGGAAAAATGCTGCCCTTGGCCTTGACAACCATACCAATTTGGATAACTACCAAAATTTTGAGCATATGGAGATTGTCATTGATTATTCGGTGCATAGGAATTTCCACTATAGCCAGAAAAAGAAAGTGGATGGGGAGGCATGCCTTGTCTTGGAAAATTTGGCCTTTTTTGAGAAACATAGAAAACTTGTTCATCATCACCTTTTATTGTCTTGTAATCAGAAACTTCAAGATTTGCAACCATTTTACATCTGCAGTCTCTTTTCCTTTGTCTACAATGGGGGCAGAATTCTGCAAGAACTGCATCAACTTCCTTGCACTTCTTCTTAGTTGAAAGTGTGTCCAATTGAGTAGCCATATTGTTTATGATATCCTCCTTAAAATCCTTCAACAAATGGCTAAGTTCCATTCTAGAAACTCCATTACCAAATGTTGATGAAGAAAATCCTGGCTTGAAACGTCTACTCTTTTTAGAAACAAATCTGGAATACTTCTAACAAATTTGCACAATGTCATTCCATGTTGATTGTGTTATGTCACCTCCTCCCATAAGATCCAAAGCATTTGTGCATTCATCATTGATTCCTCTCAAAAATATCAGCTTGAGAGAATCTTCATTTAGAGTGCTATGCTTGGACTTTTTGACACTGACTAGAAATCTCTCCAGATAATCTTCAAGACTCTCATCTTCTTTCTATGTCATTCTAAAAATATAATCCCCATGGTGGTCAGTGCCTCTACAATAATCCTTGTATTTCATGAGAAATAATCATTTCATCTCATCCCATGTAGTGATTGTGCTACTCCCTAGACTCATAAACCATCTTAAAGATGATTCTTTCAAAGTGGCAGGAAATATTTTGAGTCTATGGGCATCTGTAGTATAATCAAAACTCCTACAGAGGATATCAAACTCAAATGAGAATGTGTTTGGGTCCTCTATCACTAATCCATAGAATTTAGGGAGAGAAGAAGTTGGAATATTCTTGAGATTAGCATTATCATGTTGATCAGAAAAAGGGAACTCAAATGTTGGTGCCACAGGTGGAGGTGGGTTATTCTTACCAGGGGTGGATTTCCTTGCATTGGGATTTGGGGAGAATTCACTAAATGAATTTCCTCTTCAGGAGGTCCAAAGAGAAAATGGAGGCTATTCTCAGGAAGTTCAAATTCAGGATGGTTCAAATTTTCTGGGATTTGATATAGTGCAGCAAAAGTTTTTACATCCGGGGGATCATATGGATTGAGTCTTATATGATTAGGACGATTGGGAAGGAATCTACATTGAGCATCTCTTCTTCGCTTATGCATGCAAATTTATAAGAATTACTTTAGACAATCTGGGCTATCAAAAACAACTAAACTAAAAACAAAAAAGATAATAACCATAACAGGTTCTTAGTTTTACACCATCCCCGACAACAGTGCCAAAAATGTTTGCTCCATCAATAGGAATAATAACTATAGTTAAAGTCTCAACCCGAAGTTTGGACATTCACTCTATGAAGTTACTATCTCCATAACTGGATTTCATTTGATTGTCAATCTAGGGATGTATTACTTGAAATGGGTTTGCATTATATATGCACCAAGTTCCTACAATAGCTATCCTGCATTACTGCAACAACTAAAATCTATTTGGGATAAGCAAGCAAGAATTAAAACAACTGAATGGCTACAGGAAAACTCTGCATTAACATAAAACTCACTTAAATAAATGCTAACTAAGCCCAAAGCTGTCAAACAAGAATTACTTTGTTTGTTATGGCTACAGGAATAGTCAATGGATCTGTTTCTAGTGGCTCCAGGAATAGTCAATGCTAGGACGTCTACTATAGCAGAAAAGGAAAACTAAACTTAACAAAAGCATAGGATCACTCACGAAGTGGGCCCCCTTGAATGAGTGTATCCAGGCTTCCAAAATAACTTTAAGTGCTCAGAATAACATAACTTTATTCATTGCTTTTTAAAAGTCGATACATCATTCAGAATGAAAGAAGACTAAATCACTCTGCAACTTTATTTCTAAATCTTCATCTCTTTGTCCCTCTCTTTCTTTTCTTCCCAACCTCAAAGAAGAGGCAAAGACACTTATTTAAAAGAAAATTACAAAAACTTCCTACAATTAAGATCATGCCGATGAGAAGAGGCGGATAACATTCATGAAGGAAAACAGTTGGAGTTAAGCCACTAAAAACGTGGATCTACACCAAACCACAACCAAGAATATAGTGTGGCGGTATTACAAGATTGATTCTCACTAAATTCAGACATAAATGAGACTTGTGCGCCCTGCTACTCCTTTGTAATTCCTCATGCTCATTATCTTCTTCGTTTATTTGAACTTTTAGTCACCCCTTGAATATCTCAAACTGCCTTCTCGACGTGACAGGATAACCTTCTCCGCAGCATCTCATTTATTCTTGCAATTGAAAAGAGAGAACATACAAGCATATACATATCTATTTTAATTAATCATAATACTTATATATTTCACACATGATATCGCCTATGACAATTTGTATGGCAACAAGAACAAATAACATGGCTACAGGAATAACTGGCATGGCAACAAGAATAACTGGCAAAGACAAAACATGATTTAATGGGTTCAGTTAACATATGAAATGCATATAGTCAAACTTTAATACATCATTACCATCCCATTATACAAATTAAAACGCGACAAAAACTTATGAGTTCTAGGAATAACAGGAGCTAATATCTCAGCTCATCAAATGGCGTATGACAGAGAAAAGTAGAAAAACATGGTGTAGACCTCCATATTTAGAAAACGCACATTGGAATGTGAAGTTTTGCTGGTGTTGATTGATGTCATGAAGATCATATCCTTGGAAAAGCACATCGAATCAAATAGGATTTGGGTCAAGTTGGAGAAGGAAAAACCTAACACGACATTGTTTGAATATGGTTTTTGGTGGGAATCCAAGATTATAAATATGTGAGATTGAGAAAGAAATGATGGATGCTTGATGTGAAGAAGTAGAGTGAAGAGAGCTTGAGCATAGAGAAGGATCATCTTCCTTTGAAATTATTCTAAGAAAGTTGTAGAGTGAGTTAGCAGGCAAATCGATGAGAGGGTTTAACCGGCATAGACAGAGTACCAGTAAAACTTTTGTAGGTCTGATAGTTGAGCCAACAAGTTAGGTGTGATTGGTTAAGAAGGCATCCAGTGTGACTAAGTGTGGTGTGAGGCCAAGAGAGAAGAAGATAAGTTTGTTAACCAGCAGAAATCTATTTGATCAAGAGTTGTAGAACTCATTTGAAACCATAAGCTATAACTGTATCAAAATTGTATTTCAATATACATCGCCAAGTTGTAGCTTGGTGCTCCTTGGGTTGGTGCCCGAAATCAACAGGGGTCAGTGCTCCTTGGGTTGGTGCCCTAAATATTTGTAATTCATTGCTTCACTTGTGAGGTTGGATTAGAGTAGTAGTCTTTAGTAGCATTTCTCACCGAGGTTTTTCCAATATTGGTTTTTCCTCGTACATCAGGTATTGTGGATTGCACTTTGTGTGTCTATCTCTTTTGGTATCCACATTTATCTAACTGGTTTGACTCTTTAGTGCTTAGGATAATAATTGGTTTTCAAAGGTTGTTTTAAAAAGACAAGAATTTAGGAACCACTGATTCACCCCCCTCTTAGTGGTACATTGTGTTCAAAAATTGGTATCAGAGCATAGGTTCCATGTTGATTAAAGCTTGGGTAGATTATGGTCTCAGAACACAATGGCAAGAAATGAGTTTGCCTCCTCAAAAGCTCCCATGTTTGATGGGTCTAACTGTGCCTTTTGGAGCAGAAGAATGGAGATCTATATTTCCCCCCTTGGTTTTGATGTGTGGATGTCTGTCAAGAATGAGTCTACTGTCGCTAGTGTTCCTCCCACTAATTCGGATGCCAAGAAGGAGTATGAGAACAATGCAAGGGCTAAACATGCTATCTTGAGCAAGTTGTCTAATAATGAGTTTGTCAAGGTCATGCACTATGCATCCACCAAGGAGACTTAGGATAACATATAGATGTTATTTGAAGGAGATGCAAAAGTCAAAGAGGCCAAGTTGCAAGCACTAAGGGGCCAGCTTGAAGGCATCAAGATGAAGGATGAAGATAAGATTGCAGACTACCTTCACAGATTTGATGAAACTATGAATACCATCAAAGGACTTGAAGAAGAAATTGCAGATGAGATTCTTGTCAAGAAGGTACTTAGGTCTCTCACACCTAAGTATGATACTAAGGTTTTTATCATAGAAGAAGCCAAGGATCTGAAGATCTTTACAATGGATGACCTATTTGGCTCACTAATGGCCTATGAAATGAGAACAACCGGTGATACATCCTCAAGGAAAGAGGCAGCGTTCAACTCCATCAAGAAGGGAAAAGAAGTGGTAGTTTATAAAGGATTGAGTGAAGACTCTAATGTAGAGCTACCAAACTCTGTCAAAAATCTCAAAAGAGGATTCGACAAGTATAAAGGAAAGTTACCACTCAAATGTTTCAATTGTGGAAAAGTTGGACACTTAGCTGCAAAATGTCCTTATAATGAAACTGGTGGAGATGAGTCAAGAAGTTTTAGCAGATCTACTGGTAAAGACAGAAAGATATGTCTACTAGCAAGGAAGAAGAGGCTATCAAAAGCAAAACAACCTATACACTATTGAGGATGATGCCACAGATGAATAAAGTGCACCAGAAGATGACACCCATGAGAATGACAGAGAAGTTAATCTCTTTATGGCACTTGATTAACCAGTTGGTGAAGATGAGGAAGAAGAAGATATTGAGGCTGAAGTGGATCTAGAATGTGAGCTTATAAGTGCTCTTGAGGAGCTGAGTAAAATAAGAAGAGAACTCAAGAAAGTCAAGCTTGTTGCAGTAGATGAACAAAGTCTCTTGAAGCAATCCCTACATAAGTCCAATAAAGTTATATCTGACTTGAAACTGCAGCTGGAAGAAGCCAAGAGGATATGTGAAGTTACATCCTCTGATCTAATGAAGAAGGAAAAGGAGAATCAAGATCTGGAAGCAGAAATAGTAAATCTCATAAAGGAGCTTGAAGATAGTAAGGAAGAAATAAAAATGAGAAGCAAATATGAAAGCAACACCGAAGCCTTAGACAAGATGTTAAGCAAACAAAAGCAATCCAAAGATACCAGTGGCTTAGGATTTGAAGAAGGTCAAAGTTCAAATAGAAAAGACACATCCGGTAAGGAGATACAGTTCACCTCTTCCAATGAAGGTGAAGAAAAGAAGATGTTCATAGTAAGCAAGGATACTAGTAAGAAGACATATGCAAATGTTGTTAGAAACCACCACACAAATTGGTATACACAATCAATGAACTAGAGGCCACACTTAATGTATCGACATGTAGATCTAAGGAGAAATGTAAGAGTTGACCATGAAGGTTTCACCAAAGGCAGGAGCATGAAAGGTAGACCCCTAGTGAGGCAGTCATTTGCAGGACCAAGGCAACCTAACCGGTAAGTTTCGAACTTTCATGGTTATTGTTACCGGTGTAACACATTTGGGCATAGAATAGCTGACTGTAGATTAACCAATAAGCCCTCTATGAGTTATGAAAGTAGAAATCCTTTTAATGCACTATGGGATATGAATTTTGTTTGTTATCAGTGCAATGGATATGGTTATAGGAGTTTTGAATGTAGGAAGAGTAAACCAGTGCCCTACAATAATTTCAAAGATTCATCTTTAAATGAAAATGTGAAATGCTATAACTGTCAAGAGTTTGGACATATAGAAAAGTTTTGTAAGAATAGGAAGATCAAGAAGAAGAAGACATATCCTGATCAAGAACCGTTAGTTGAACCAGAGCACAAAATAGCAGCTGACAAAAAGAAGGAGACCAAACCGGTATGTGTTGAGAAATAAAAAGATAGGGCAGAATCAAGTCTGATAGTGCAGACTACCTTACATGTTGAAAGAAAAAATCTATGGGTTGTAGACAGTGGTTGTTCCAACCACATGACCAGTGATAAAAAGAAATTTATCAAACCTAAAGACTGGAATGGTGGTTGAGTAAGATTCGGAGACAACTGATCCATCAAAATAAAGGGAAAAGGTACTCTAAATATTGCTCGAAAATTGGAGGCACGTGATGTATATTATGTGGAAGGCCTAAAGCACAATCTTCTAAGTGTGAGTCAGATGTGTGACAAAGGTTATAAATTCACCTTTGACTCTACTGACTGCCAGATAAAGAAAGAGAGTATTGGTCAAGTTGTGGCAGAAGGAAAGAGAACAGATGAAAATGTTTATAATCTAAAGGAATGCTATGAGTCCCAATGCATGATGGGACAGGTTGATGAAAGTTGGTTGTGTCATCAAATATTAGGCCACATAAACTTTGATAACTTAGTTGCAGTAAGCAAAAAGGGGTGTGTAAGAAAAAATTCATCCATCATCAAACCGGTAAGCACATTTTGTGATGAATGTGTGAAAGGGAAGCAGACTAAGGTGAGATTTAGGATGAAAGAGCACAACACCTCAAGACCACTTGAAATTGTACATACAAATCTGTGTTGTCCAACTAGGATAAGAGATCTTGCCGGTGAAAGATATTTTATGCTCTTTATTGATGATTATTCAAGAATGACATGGGTCACTTTCCTGCAAGATAAATCACAAGCATTTGACAGATTCAAGATCTTTAGGAAGATGGTGGAGAAGGAAAGTGGGTGCAAGCTAAAATATCTAAGATTAGACCAGGGTGGAGAGTTCACATCAAATGAGTTTAAAGATTATTGTGAAAAACATGGAATTAGAAGGCAATACTCAACCCCTAGGACACCACAACAAAATGGTGTGGTATAAAGGAAGAACATGATAGTCAAGAAGATGGCCAAAACCATATTAAATGAGGCCAGTCTGCCATATACATATTGGAAGGAAATCACTCATACTGCTGCATATACTTTGAATTGGATTCAATTAAGAACAAACAACAGAATGGTGCCTTATGAGTTGTGGTATGACTGGAAACCTTCAGTAAAATACTTCAAGTTATTTGGAAGTAAGTGTTTTATCAAGAGAGATATGGAAGGTCTAGGTATTTTTTACCCCAGGAGTGATGAAGGAATCTTCCTTGGTTATTCATTTAACAACAAGGCCTACAAATGCTACAACAAAAGACTAAGAAAAGTCATTGAGAGTGTGCATGTAAAATTTGATGAGGATATGCACAAAGGAAGTCAATCACAGGTAAATTAGTATGATGATTCCAGTGATGAATGTGAGGAAGCTCAGTCAGACAATCAACTAAAAGAAGCATCCAAGAAGGCTCCCAACTAGTATGTGTAATTGAATCACCCGGAAGAGCAGATTCTAGGAAATAAGAGTGATGGTGTGTAGGCTAGAAGAAGACTTGCTCGGAATGATGAACAAGTCAACTTTTGCCTCATGTTTGAAGTAGAACCTAAAAAATTCAATGAGGTCAGTAAAAGACAAGAATGGATGGATGCCATGGAAGAAGAACTACAACAGACTGAGAAGAATAAGACTTGGGAATTAGTCCCTAGACTAGAAGACAAGAACATCATTGGCACTAAATGGCTCTACCGGAATAAGATGAATGAAGAAGGTAAAATTGTTAGCCATAAAGCTAGACTTGTGTGCAAAGGATACTCTCAATTACAGGGCATTGACTTTGAAGAAACATTTGCACTGGTAGTTAGATTAGAAGCAATTAGAATGTTTCTAGCCTTTTCTGCCTACAACGGTTATAAAGTATATCAGATGGATGTAAAATTTGCCTTCCTAAATGGAAATTTGGAAGATGTGTACATGGAACGACCGGAAGGGTTTCTGCTACATGATGATGAAACCTATGTGTGTCCATTGAAGAAGGCCCTGTATGGTTTAAAGAAAGCTCCTAGAGCATGGTATACAAGATTAGATCAGTACCTAAAGGAGAAAGGATTCAGAAAGGGTAGTGCTAACAACAATATATACATAAAGAAAGATGGAAACCACATGATCACTATGGTTGTGTATGTAAATGACAATATTTTTGGAGGCAATAAGGACACCCTTTGCAAAGAATTTGCTGATTAGATGTAGTCAGAATTTGAGATGTCAATGGTTGGTGAATTGACATACTTCCTTAGTTTGTAGATATTATAGCAAGAAAAGGGAATCTTTATATCACAAACCAAGTATGCAAAGGATATGTTGAAGAAATTTCAAATGGAGGATTGCAAACCGATAAGTACCCCCATTGTGACCAAAAGTAAATTAAGCAAGAATGATGAATCACCAGTGGTGGATCAGACATTGTATAGATCCATGATAGGCAACCTATTGTATCTAATTGCTTCTAGACCAGATATAGTATAGGCAGTGTGCATGGTGGCCAAATTTTAAGCTACACCTAAGCAATCACATATGAATGTTGTAAGCAAAATTTTTAGGTACCTCCAAGGAACACTCAGTTATGGTTTGTGGTATCCTAAACAAGGGGCATTCATCTTGGAAGCATAAACTGATGTTGATTGGGCAGGTTGCATTGATGACCAAAAGAGCACAAGTGGTGGTGTATTTTTCCTAGGTGACTGGTTGGTCTCATGGCATAGTAAGAAGCAGAATTCGGTCTCCTTATCAACTGTTGAAGCAAAATACATTGTTGCTGCTACATGTTGCTCTCAGGTTCTTTGGATGAAGAAAACCCTCAAAGACATACAGGTGGACATCACTAATCATATTCTCATCTCGTGTGATAATTCAAGTGCCATCAACATATCAAAGAATCTGGTGATGCATTCTAGGACAAAGCATATAGCCATCAAGTATCATTTTTTTAAAGCGAAGGTTGAAGGACAAGAAGTAAAGATGGACTATGTCCCCATCGGAGAACAAGTAGCAGACATTTTCACCAACCATTGCCAGTAAGCACTTTTGAGTACCTAAGACACAAGTTGGGAGTTGTGTCACCTTCCTTATGCACTTTAGAAAGGAAGGATTTATATGGTTTAGGGGGAGTTCATAGTAGCATCTATAACTCTTGAACCACTACACCAATCACTAGTAGTAGCCTAAGGGGGATCTAGGTATGGATCACAAGGGGAGTGTACAATACCCTTTGTCATTGTGTCAAAGGGGCAGAAATTTGTTGGTATGAAGTGTCTTGCAATAAGTTGACATCCATGCCAAAGGGGGAGATTGTTGGCATTATTAGCATTAAGTTGTCATTTATGTCAATTAGTTTGGCAAGGTCATGGGTAAGTAAGAAGTGGTGACCGGTATAAGAAGAGAAAGACATATGAGGGCAATGCACATGTGAGTGAGCAGACAGAAGGAAGGCTACCGGTACACATGAATTATGTCATCTACTGGTAAAGAAAGCTTATCGGTAAGGCGCAAACCAGGATGAAGGTTGGTTGTTTGTTTATGATGAAGAGATAGAATGTTAAAAGAATCACAACAACACCTAGTGAGAAGAATAGCGAGGATCACGTGAAGACATACCAGAAGGCAAGATGAATTATCAAGAGGATGTCTTGTCTATACACAAGACGTTTGTTGGTCATACCGGTAAGGTGAATTGAGTTGGTAGTCAACCTTGTTCAACAACGAAGTTCAAACCGACATAGAAATCCAAGCAAAGGTGGATGTCGACAAACATGAAAACTAGATGTTAGGTAGTGATATTGCACAGGTCGGTGGAGTGTGCATCGATGTAACAAGTTAGCAAGCAGGTTGACTTTTATGAAGAACCCACAAGTAACATAGGATGTGAGAGGATTGCGGCTCGAAGAAGGCAAGCTAGCAAACAACTAAACTGATCCTACAAGAATATTTGATCTTCGTACCCGTTTGTTGAAGGAAACAACAAAGCCATTATTGGCGTATGACAAAGAAAAGCAGAAAAGCATGGTGCAGACCTCCAAATTTAGAAAATGCACATTGGAATGTGAATCTTTACTGGTGTTTATCAATGTCATGAAGATCATATCCCTGGAAAAGAATATCGAATCAAATCAGATTTGGATCGAGTTGGAGAAGGAAAAACCTAACACAACATTGTTTGAATGCGGTTTTTGGCAGGAATCGAAGATTATAAATATGTGAGCTTGAGACAAAAATCATGGATGCTTGATCTAAATAAGTAGAGTGAAGAGAGTTTGAGCATAGAGAAGGATCATCTTCATTATAAATTATTCTAAGAAAGTTGCAGAGTGAGTTACTAGGCAAACCGGCAAGAGGGTTTAACCAGCAGAGACAGAGTACCAGTAAAATTGTTGTAGGTCTAATAGTTGAGCCAACAAGTGAGGTGTGATCAGTTACGAAGGCATCCAAGTGTGACTAAGTGTGGTGTGAGGCTGAGAGAGAAGAAGATAAGGCTATTAACTGGCAAAAATCTATTTGATCAAGAGTTGCAGAACTCATTTGCAACCAGAAGCTATAACCGTATCAAAATTTTATTTCAATATACATCACCAAGTTGGAGCTTGGTGCAGGGGTTGGTGCCCTAAATCTTTGTAATTCATTGTTTCACTTGTGAGGCTGGATTGGAGCATTAGTCTCCAGTAGCATTTCTCACTGAGTTTTTTCTCATATTGAGTTTTCCTCGCACATCAGGTGTCGTGGATTGCATTTTTTGTGTTTGTCTCTTTTGGTATCCACATTTGTCTTACCGATTTGATTGTTTAGTGCTTAGGATAATAACTGGTTTTCAAAGGTTGTTTTAAAAAGAGCAGAATTTAGGAGCCACTGATTCATCCCCCTCTCAGTGGTACATTGTGTTCAACAATGGGATCATAAGGGACTCAAGTGGCAACATGATCCTAGCCTACATGGCTAACCTTGGGGTTCAAACCTTGAGCTTTATGAAGGTGGTAGAAGTCTATCATGGAATTGTAATCACAAAAGATAGAGGATACAAACAAATCATCATTGAAAGTGATTTCAAAAATGCCATTTTGATGCTCAAAAAGGAAGCTAAACCTAATTGGAAATCTAGACACCTCATTGGCAGATGTCTTGATCTCCTCCATATGCTTGGCCATGTAAGAATCAATCATACATGGAGGGAAGGTAATAAATTGATGGACAAGATGGCTAATCTTGGCCCATTTTCCAATCATATTAAAATATGGATGAATTTGCATGAAATTACTGTTGAGTTTTGTACCACTATCCTTATTGACATAATTCCTAATGGTGCAAAATAATCCCAAGATTTCCTCTTTACTTCTTTTAATAGCCACCTTATTTTCCAATCATTTATTTCTTAAGTGGTGAGCCTTTAATTCTGGCATTAGATGCACCTTCCCCAATTATGACCCATGCTGTCCCTTTCTTACTCCTAGCTTTCGAATTCCTTCTCTGGTTTTTACCTCTAGATTGTGATAGCTATGGGTGAAGACCTTATTCAGATGGATCTAGATAACTGTGATTATTTCAAGAACAATGCAAAGTTGTGGCTAAAGGTGGTGAAGGGCAATTTGTGAACTATGTGGAAGGGATGCAGGGTTATGACCCAACCCTTTCTAGAAAATTTATTCAGTCTTGGGAGAAGGGCAAAGTTAAAATTGGGGGAGTGGTGTTTATGGTATCTACAGAGACCATTGTCGTTGTTATCAGTTTATCCCTAGATAGAGTGACTTTCCCCAATGTTATACCCCATTGTGATATTTCTACTAATTGTTACTTGTTTTAGTTAAAATGCTTTAGCACTTGAATAAGATTTGAATATATTTATCTTGATTAGAAATTTGATGATTGAATATGCAATCAATGTGCTATTTTGAATATTTAAATAATAACTAACTATTGTTGTGATGTGCTAAGTTGGATACGGGAAATGAGCAAGCCTTTAGAAGGGAGGAAGAGTAGGAGAACTTGGTTTGGCAATCTTATATATGTGCCTTATTGAGCTATCACACACTCACATCTTAGTTGGTCAAGTTAAGTTAAATTAGTGAGCATAGTGGTAAGTTACCTTATGTCTATTAGTGATGTTTCATGATATATATATATATATAAGGTATTATTTGGAAATTAAATATATTTGAATTGGCCTGTATTTTATAAATTCTATGTATACCATGTGAAATTGGTCAAACACTCCATTGGTGTGCCATGATACGTAAGAGGGTGGATGAGGAAGGGGTGCCCACCATGGAAGGTGGCAAACCCTACTCCAAAAGAGGGTGAAGCGGTGGTAAAAGCCGCCACCCTTTCCTTTCTTTAGTACCTATGTTGAGCGCTATGTGTCCATTGACCACCCCCCCCCACACCCCCACAAACTTAAAAGAGAAGGATGCATTATATAGAGGTCGATACATTTGACCAAGTGTCGACCCATTTAATAATGCAAATGCATATGTGTAAACACAACCATGCTCATAGCAAATAAAACATGGGTGAATAGCTATGTAGTATTTAGAGATAGAAACCTATTTGTTTAGGTAAATGATTAATTATAACTAATCATAATTGACTAAGTATAATATTAAGGATGATTTGTAGTAGTATTTTATAGGACTGCTTATGTGTCGACTTTGTAATTAGAAGAGAAGCCACATAGTCTTAGTGGTGGTAACAGGAGAGACAGAGTGGTGCTAATTTAGAGAACTTAATTATAGCATTAAGTCTCTCAAATTTGTGTTAGAGGAGCTCTCTTGGAGCATATTTCATCTCATCACCTCATACTTTCATCTCCATAATCTCTTTTCATTTTCCTTATTATTCATTGTTTTCATTGTTCTTCATTAGTGAGAGAAAGAGGATAGTTCAAGTATTGTGAGTAGGCTAGTTATTATCATAGAACTTGAATTTCTATGTTAGTGGATAAGTTGTGAAGCTAGCACGATTGTGAGAAGGAATTGGTATTGTGTGGAAGCTATTAACCAGGCATGAGGATTGTATCTTTTCTTTTATATTTGTGATTGTCGACGAAGAAAACGGGACTTGGTTTCGAAGATCAAAACATGCATGCAACCTTTCCAAGCTAATCACAAAAACTCAAATTGCAAGCTGAAATTCCTAATCCTACCAACAAAGTAATTGAAACAAAGTGTAAAATGGATACAAACCATCCATTGCTTCTTTAGTTATACTTTGCTTCTCTTCATTTTGGTTCTTCGGGATGAGAAAATAGTGTTTGAGCACAAAGTCTTGTTATGCCTTGCATATCTAGTCCCATCATTTTCATTCCCATGAAAATATGGGTCCCCCTTTTTGTCTTTTTCTGTTAGTTTTCCCTTTACTTTTTGGCTTTTGTTTTGGTCACTTTGAGAGTTCGGGTTTCTAAGTTTCCAGGGTGGGATTTTGCTTGTTTCCTTTTCCTGTTGGGGAGTCCAGGTCCCCGAATTCCCAAGTTTGTTTTTATTTTTGTTTGTTTCTTTAGCCCCAGAGGTTCGAGTTTCTGAAGTTCTGGGTCATTTGTTTGTTTCCTTATTCAGAAGTTCGGGTTCCCGAACTCCCAAGTTTGCTTTGTGTCAGTTTGGAGCACCATTTCGGAACTTCAGGTTCTTAGACTCTCGAATTGTTTGTTTGTCTTTTGGTTTACGCTCCAGAAGTTTGAATTCCCGAACTCCTGAGATGTTCTTTTGGTCTATTATTCGAAAACCTGGGTTCTCAGGTTACCAAGTTCGTTTTCTTTTGCTCACTTCGGAAACTCAAGTTCTCGAGTTCCCAAAATGGGGGTCGTTTGTTTGTTTGTACTACTTCAAAAACCTGGGTTCCCGAAGTGGTGGTTTTGTGTTTTTTGGGTCTTTATGTGAAGCACTTCGGAAACTCAGGTTCTCGAGTTCCCGGATTGCTTTCTCTTTTGCTTGTCTATTCAGTTCAGAACCCCGTAGTCCCGGGATCCCAAACTTTCCTTTCGGCTTCATCTTTATAGTCTGTCGGGACTTCGGGTTTCTGAAGTTCCGCGTTCCCTGTTGAGTCCTTCCCCGGAGCTTCGAAACCCCGAAGTCCCAAGTTTGTTTCATGTTCGTTGTTGGACCACTTCAAAAACTCGGGTTCTCAAGTTCCCAAAGTGGTCCCTTTTGTGTTATCGTCAAAGCTCGAGACCTCGGGTTCCTGAACTCTTAGGTTTTCTTTGTAGTTTTCTTTGTTTTCTCACCTCAAGACCCCAAGATCCCGAAGTGAGCTATTTTAGTAGTGTTGTTTCTTTAAGTAGTTTTTTATGCTTGTTTGGTTGGTTTCGTAGGTTTAGCTATGTTTCATGAAATATTCTCGAAAGACAAAGGATCTTGAAAAGTTGTAGATTACGATGAAGTACCTATATCAAGGCTGAACATATGTCTCAAAGCTGGAAGATGTGAGCCAATGTGTTACAAACACAAAGATCGAGCATATTGAGCTCAAAGACATTGAAAAACAATTAGAGAAGCTTGGGCTTAGGGCATAATATAGGCAGATTAAAAGATCTGGCTTGGTAGAGGCAACCATCTTCACACAGTTGGTGTAGCCACCTAAGTTTATCGTGCAGAGGGGGAAATTGATAAGTTGGTTGACAGGTGGGAGTAGGCAAAGTAAATTTTGGAGAAGTTTGAGTTCCAGATTTTGTATGTTGTTGATCCTCCTGAAGACACAGTTGCATGTTTTATCAGCAACTATAAGAGCTATAAAATGAAGTAAAAGATAAACATACAATTGCCAATGGTAGCATGATATTTTTGAGAATTTTGCCACTAGTACTGGTACTTCAACTACTACTCTAGCACACACTTTAATTATTGAGCAAGTTTTGCATGATTACGAAGTGTTGGTTCATGGAGCACCATTTTTGTAATGGTCACCTAGTCATAGTTTCGTAGTAGTTAACTGAAGTTTGAGGCAGAGACTTGCATGCCAACTATGACTCCTTGGTTTTTTAGTGCTTTATTTAGAAAGGTTTATTTCCTAGAAAGTGGGACAAGAAACTCTACAAATTAGAGATTTTGATTCATTATAAGGGTTCACAAATTAATGATTTGAGGCCCAATTAGAAATTCTTTTAGAGATTTTATGAGTTTGAGTGGATGTTATAATTTATTCTTTGGAGTTAATACAAGAAGCAACTTATAGATTGCCTGATCTATCTATATCTGCTATGAATTTGTTCTTTGCAATCTGGTAATGTCTATTATTTGAAATCAACGACTTGTTTTGATCTTATGTTTTATTGCTTTATGAATCATATTGCACACGTAAGTGGTGTATGAGAATTGATGTGATAAAACAATATTGTGGTGGTATTCATTTCCATGAATTTGTGAGGTTGCATGACATTGCATGTTTATTGGAGGTCCATTACTGAATGTTACTTTGAATGATATTGACGATATTTAAATTGGAGAGTGCTAATTGTGTAGTTCATTAAGTTGTTGTATTGGTTTCATTGTTATTTCTTGTTTCCCTGATCTATATTTTGCTATTTATTTTGAGAGAGAATTTAAATCATAAAATTAAAAAATTAAAAAAAAAGGTTAAGTTATTGGAAGTTGTTTCAACCAACAAGCCCCTTGACAGGTACAATCACATCAATCATTGAGTTGCCCATCACCGTCGAGACCCGACTATAGAGACCTTGGAGTAGTTAGTTTCCCAAAACTTATTACTTTTCAGGAGAGGTGGTGAGTGAGTGTTCACATACACTATCTAAATGTTGGAGAGTGTGTCAAAACACCCGTCAATAGAAACTGGTGCTAGAAGGAGGGTCGGTAATGATTTCTGCATTATTTTCTTAAGTTAGAGTGAGTTAGACCTTGGGAAAGTTTAACTACAATGGGCAGTCCATTGTGCATACCCGGTATTGTACATACAATTCCTTATCATGCGTATAATGGGCTTCCCATGTTCTTTCCTAAAAATGGACAAACTTCTTCAGAACATGTAAATGTTTTTAAACATCAAGTGTTTTTCCTTCAAAGCACACTAGAGGGTGTTGCTTGCAGCCTGTTTGTTCAAACTCTTCAAGGTTCAACATCACAATGGTATTCAAGTCTTTCTCCTAACCTGATTTGTTCATGGCATGAACTTGAATTCCTTTTCTTAAGTCAATTTGATCCTTTCACAAGATTGGAAGATGCACTAATTCAATTTGAAAATGTGAAAAGAGTATCTGGTGAATCAATTTCTCAATTCAATCATAGATTCTCGCTTATGTATCAAAGAGTTCAATCTACAAGAACAGTAATAGATGCAAGATTTTTGAAAGGATTACTTTTGGGGTATTGGTAATACGTTTATAGAAAAGATTAAAAGTTTTGGTGAAGTCAATGATGTACATCAAGCACTTGGAATAGCCTTAATCTTAGCACAATCTAGATATGAAGCTGTGAATAATATTTTTTACCATTTTAATGAAATTGTGTTAGGAGGTTGTTCATATGTACAAACTTGTGCTTAGGCATACACCACACCTATCCAAAAACAAGCATTTGAAAGCTACAACTTCCCAAATGTATCTACTATGACTTCAAATAACATGATAGATCAACCTAGTTGTAATCAACGAATACAACTTTCAAATCTAAATGAAAATGCTACATCTACTAATGAAGTTTGTATGGCTGCAACTTCTTTCTTTGGTCATGATTCAGGAAGAAGAACAACGGATTATAATGAAGTTGTAGCTACAAAAGTCAATGATCAGTCATGCCAAATGAACCGATTGTTTGAAAATAAAGAAGTGACTGTAAGTTCTGATTACAAACAAAAAATCAGATTCGAAGGTGATTCAACAACCACTTTTGGCAGAGATTTGGGAGAAGTTGAAGTTGCCACAACGCTGCCCCAACACTTTTATAATGAAGAATCAACAAGTGGAAGGTTTCATATGCATTGTCAAGGTGAATTTCATGATGACCAACTGCATGATGAAGGTGTACAGAATTTTGGTTTGTGGTTGGATACTACACCTACGCATAAACATTTGGATGAAAGGTTGAGAGAGTTGTGTGTCTCTAAGTCTTTGGGGGATTTTGCATGGGTAGATGGATGTAGAATACACTGCACAAACAAACATTATGAGATTAATTGTTGTGTTTTCCTTGAGAGATTGGATAGATATTTGAAACACATGATTAAACTTGAGGATGTATTCACTCCCCTGGAAGATCATTGGGACCTCGAGTTAACAAATGAATTGAGAGAACAACTCCTACTACTTAAGGCACAAGATGATTCACAACCATTCACTCATGAAGTCAATTTTCTTGATGAAAGCTAACATGAAGGAGAACTTATGATAAGTATGGATGAAGATGGTAAGGTAGTGTTTATGTCTTCCTCTATCAATGAACATGAGAGAGATGTTGAATTGAATTAACCATGTAAAAACAATGCTGATTGGTGTTCAGATTTGTTGAATAAAGAAGATGAGTTGATGATAAATCTTGATGTGATTGGAGTAAGGAATGATAGTCCCACTGGTTTCGAAAGTGACAATGTTGATCTATGTATTGATTTTGTGAGTAATGGGACTGATCTTGCAAAAGATTGTGAAATTGAAAAGGTGAATGATAACTACATTTGTGTTGATAAGGGTAATAAGTTTGAAATCAATTGCGTGGTGATAACGAAAGTTTCTCACTTGAATTCCAAGGCCAAGAGGATTCAAGTAAGTGGAATTACAATGATGAAAAGGAAGACACCATATTCCTTGATGAGGTTGTAGATGATCTTTTCTTGCATTCTAATGATGAGTTGGTGGATCAAGATTTTAACACAAACAAAGAGATGAATCTAAATCAGAAATTCCTTGATGAATGCCTAAATCAGATTTACCTCGACCATGAAAACAAACTAGGCAATCTGATGAATGTCAATGAAATTGATTTGTTATATAAAACTAACCATTTGTCGTAGCAAAATGTTGATGATGAGGCTGAGGATGGTGAAGGTCAAGTTGATGGAGAGCATACTTCCAAAATAAAGTCAAAAGTTGAGCTACCTGTAAAAATTCAACAATGGGAAATCAGGGAGTGTTTCCACCAATTTGATTTTATCCGTTCAAGTGGCCTTTCAAGAGAAGTTTCATATTCTCAATTTGCTAAGGTTTATGAATTTAAAGATAAAATGCCTAATTCTTATTTCTCTACTTTTATTGATCCCATCCAAGAAATTGATGAAGTTGATGTGCAAGAAGACGAGAATCCCCAAGCCTTGAAAATTGAAGATCAAGGTTATATTCAACTCACTGCAGAAGATGAAATGCAAAGAATGATGAACCTTGTGGCAGAGCTAAGTGCTGAAATGGACAACCTAGGATACTACGGTAATATAGAATATTTTACTGTATATGATTCATGTAGAATCCATCTTACAAATTCGCATCTGGAGGTATGTTGTCCTGATTTTATACTTGCTTGGGAGATTGCTGCAAAATTTAAGATGGATACCGAAGAAGGTAATTTGAAGAAGAAAGAACCTCATATTTCTTGTTTATTATAAGAAAGCTTTGAAGTAAATAGTCCAATGGTAGTTGAATGTCTTAGTTCACCGCTTGGGATTGTTATTCATTATAATGGTGTGTTAGAAATTGAAGCTAATCTTGTTGACAATAAACATAACACATCACTGACAAATGTTGCTTTTCTTGACATGTATGAACTTGAGTGGGACACCAAGTTCTACCTTGAGCTGGGACTTCATAGCGACAAAGTAACTATGCATGAGCATGCTCCTACAAAGCAATCAAATCAGGTAGCCTCCTTCCTTTTCCCTCCATGTGTTGATTACTTTGTATTTGAAAATGAGGTGGGGGGAATACCAACATTTTTGTGGGTAGATCATAGTCAAAATGAAAACCCACAATTACTGATCTTTAAAGTTTTGTGCTCTCAAAATGAATTGAAATTGTTAAAGCTTTACATTTTTTAGTACAAAAGTAAATTTTCTAGACTCAGGAATTGGCCAACTAAGTTGTTACTGCTGAACATAATGAAAAATCAGTCAAGAAGCGGTCAAAATTTTTGTTGTCCCATTTTGTTAACATCGAGTCTTAAGTCATCTTAGCGTTAGTTTAGGCTAGGTAGGTAGGTTTAGTTTAGTTTCTTTTTTATTTTGGTTTCTTTTCCTTGTTGTTTGGTATTTCTTGTCTTTTGGTCTTTTGGTGTGTCAGTGGTGTGTCTTCTTTGGTTTCTTGTGTTTTGGTTCTTCTTTTTTGGGGGGGTTTGCCTGTTGTTTGTTTTGGTCTTGTTTTGGCTGCTTGTTTGTTTCCCTATTTGTTTCTTTGGTTTGTTGTTTCATTCTATGTGTTTCATTTTGTTGTGTTAGAGCACTTGTTTATTTTCAAGGATTCTAAGGAAAAGATGTTCTTTGCATAACAAATTGGGAAAATATTGAGAGACTTCGACTCTTTGATCTTTACAACTTCATTATTGTTTGGTTAATCTTTAAATCTTTGTCTACATTCATCCAAGTTAATATATAATGGTTTAATCATGATTTGAGTTCTTGGCTCTCAATTGGGAAAAGGCTAACCTGATTACTCAGCACCATAATCACACTAAGTCACATCAGAAAATTTTGTAAGATATCAAATGAACTTGTTTCCAAGTGAAAAATTAGAAGTCAGGATGTTTCATGTTGTCTACTATGGCTCCCAACCCAATAATCAGACTTCAATGTTTGAAAGTTGCTTAAAGGTTACAAAGAAATAATCATTCTATATTCTATGATGTGAAAAATGATCTCAGAAAAAAAGGAAGGAGAAAGAAAGAGAAAAGAAACAACTCACTTACAACAACTAAATTTGGGTGTTTCAAGTAATCTCCACCGAGGCTATGGATGTCTGGCTAGCAGTGGAGCACTGTTTGACAGGAACCAGAGGTATCTCTCTTAGGGCTATGGACACTCGGCTGGCAGTAGAGCTATGCCCAAGATGACTATGCATGAAACACATTGATTGAATTCACCTACATAGCTTGGGCCCAATTCCCTTTGTTTATCTTCATCATTGAGGAAGATGGAGTAATGAATCATGCACACATACTTAAGCATTGATCTTGTTCAGTTTTAGATTCAGTTTCTAATTCATTAGTTCACTCATCTTTTCACTCTTATACATTGTTTTGAATGATAGTAGCCTTAGGCATCAGATAAACCAGAGATTTTGAAGTTTTAAAATGCCTAGAGTCATTTTTCCCAGACAGACACCATTTGTTATGCCCTACATATCTAGTTCCATCATTTTCATTCCCATGAAAATATGGGTCCCCCTTTTTGTCTTTTTCTATTAGTTTTCCCTTTGCTTTTTGGCTTTTGTTTTGGTCACTTCAGGAGTTCACATTTCTAAGTTCTCGAGGTGGGTTTTTGCTTGTTTCCTTTTCTTGTTCAAGAGTCTGGATCATCGGGTTCCCAAATTCGTTTATGTTTTTTTTTATTTGTTCAGCTCTGGAGGTTCGGGTTTCTAAAGTTCTTGGTCATTTGTTTGTTTCCTTATTTGGAAATTTGGGTTCCCAAACTCCCGAGTTTGCTTTGTGTCAATTTAGAGCATCACTTTAGAACTTTGGGTTCCTAGACTCCCGAAGTGTTTGTTCGTCTTTTGATTTTTGCCCTAGAAGTTCAGATTCCTGAACTCCTAGGTTGTTCTTCTGGTCTATTCTTTGGAAACTCGAGTTCCCGAGTTCATTTTCTTTTGCCCACTTTGGAAACTTGGGTTCCCAAGTTCTCGAAATGGGAGTTGTTTGTTTGTTTGCACTACTTCGAAAACCCAGGTTCCCGAGTTCCCGAAGTGGTGCTTTTGTGTTTTTTAGGTCTTTGTTTGAAGCACTTCAGAAACTTGGGTTCTCGAGTTCCCGAATTGCTTTCTCTTTTGCATGTATGTTCAGTTCGGAACCTTGTAGTCCTGGGATCCTAAACTTTCCTTTCGGCTTCATCTTTGTAGTTTGTCGGGACTTCGGGTTACTTCGGGTTTCCGAAGTTTTGTGTTGCCTGTTGAGTCCTTCCCCAGAACTTCGGAACCCCGAAGTCTCGATTTTGTTTCCCGTCCATTGTTGGACCACTTTGGAAACCTAGGTTCCTGAGTTCCCAAAGTGGTCCCTTTTGTGTTGCCATCAAATCTCGAGACCTTGGGTTCCCGAACTCCTGTGTTTTCTTTGTTTTCTCACCTCGGGACCCCGGGATCCTGAAGTGAGCTATTTTTGTAGTGTTGTTTCTTTAAGTAATTTTTTATGCTTGTTTGGTTGGTTTCGTAGGTTTAGCTGTGTTTCATGAAATCTTCCTAAAAGACAAAGGATCTTGAAAAGATGTTGATCACGATGAAGTACCTATATCAAGGCCAAACATATGTCTCAAAGTTGGAAGATGCGATCCAATGGGTTATAGACACACAGATCGGGCATATTGAGCTCGTAGACATTGAAAAACAATTGGAGAAGCTTGGGCTTAGGGCATAATATAGGCGGATTAAAAGAATTGGCTTGGTAGAGGCAACAATCTTCCCATAGTCGGTGCAACCACCTAAGTTTATCATGCAGAGGGGGCAATTGATAAGTTAGTCGACGGGTGGGAGCAGGAAAAGCAAATTTTGGAGAAGTCTGAGTTCCGGATTTCGTATGTTGTTGATCCTCCTGAAGACACAGATGCATGTTTTATCAGCAACTATAAGAGCTATAAAAAGAAGTAAAAAATAAACATACAGTTGCCCATGATAGCATGATATTTTTGAGAATTTTGCATTTCACTAGTACTGGGACTTCAACTACTACTCCATCACGCACTTTAATTATTGAGCAAGTTTTGCATGATTACAAAGTGTTGGTTCATGGAGCACTATTTTTGTAATGGTCACCCAGTCACAGTTTCGTAGTAGTTAACTGGAGTTTGAGGTAGAGACTTGCATGTCAAATGCGACTCCTTGTTTTTTTAGTGCTTAATTTAGAAAGGTTTATTTCCTAAAAAGTAGGACAAGAAACTCTATAAATTAGAGATTTTAATTCATTGTAAGGGTCTACAAATTGATGATTTGAGGCCCAATTAGAAAGTCTTTTAGATATTTTATGCAGATTTTATGAGTTTGAGTAGATACTATAATTTATTCTTTGGAGTTAATACAAGAAGCAACTTACAAATTGCCTGATCTATGCGTATGTGCTAGGAATTTGTTCTTTGCAATATGGTAATGTCTATTATTTGAAATCAACAACTTGTTTTGATCTTATGTTTTATTGCTTTATGAATCATATTGCACACGTAAGTGGTGTATAAGAATTGATGTGATAAAACAATATTGTGGTGGTATTCATTTCCATGAATTTGTGAGGTTGCATGATTTTGCATGTTTATTGGAGGTTTGTTACTGAATGCTAGTTTGAATGATATTGATGATATTTAGATTGCAGAGTGCTAATTGTGTAGTTTATTAAGTTGTTATTGTATCGGTTTCATTGTTATTTTCTTGTTTCCTTGATTTATCTTTTGTTGTTTATTTTGAGAGAGAATTTAAATCATAAAATACAAAAAAGAAGAAGTTGTTATTGGAAGTTGTTTCAACCTGCAAGCCCCTTGACAGGTACAATCACATGAACCATTGAGCTGCCCATCACCGTTGAGACCCAACTATAGAGACCTTCGAGTAGTTAGTTTCCCAAAAATTATTACTTTTCAAGAAAGGTGGTGATTGTTCGCATAAACTACTTGACTGTTGGAGAGTGTGTCAAAACACCCGTCAACAAGTCTTACAATCACTATAATCTTATCAACCTTCTACAAATAACTTTTGTAAGCCACGACATTTTACCAAGATAACAAAGCGAAGAATAAAGTCTTTGAATTGATATCTAATTATAATTTTGATAATCTTTCCTCAAAAATAATAAAAAGGAGCTCAAAGACTTCAAATCACTACCTCTTGTACTAATTGCTAATTCTATTTAACAAGCGTTGTAATGTAACAAAAAGTCTACAAAACAAAACTTATTCTACTCCTCAATAATATCTTTCCACAATGCTTTTACTTGTTCTAAACAAGACTTTATAACAAGAATGACATAAGAACACTATCACCATAAATCAAAATGTATTCAACACAAAGTTTGAATGTGAAAACTTCCTTCTTATTTGATCAAATTTGCAAAATAACAATATGAATGCAAAGTTTCACTTTGCTCTTCACTTCAGCAAAGTTTCGTTGCCTAAGATTGAAGATAGATAGATAAAATTTACAATGAGCACCCTTATATATAGGTGAGGTGCAATGAGCTAATTTAGGAAAAGTTCAACTAACTATGACTTTTTCAAAAGAAAAGTCCTATTTGACTTGGGACTTGTGCAGATTCTAGATGCAAAAGTGTATATACAAAATGACACTCGAAGTGTCGATTGGAATTACAAAATGGCACTAAACTAGAGATACATAAAAATGACACAGTATCTAGAGCCTCGTCTTGTTTCCAACATTCTTCACCAATGGAGTCTTCATGTCTTCACTTGGTAGCTCGTACTTTAAAATTCTCAAGTCCTGGTATATAGAATCTGATGTATGAAATGGAGTTGCAGGAATGGATTTTGAAGAATTTTCAGAGTTAGACAAAAAAGACCAAATGTGTGGTTCAAGAAGTGCATTTTTTACTTATAAGTCTTATTTGCATTGGAATAGTTTAAAAAACATATTGGTGTAAATTGGGTTTTTTAAACCCGATTTGCACCTTGGGGTCAAACAAAGGCAAGTGGCGGTAATCGGGTTTACAAACCAGATTTGCACCACTGCAAAACAAAGGAAGAAATGCTAGGCTTGGTGCATGTTGGGGTTATAACCATGCCATACACCATGAAGGAGAGTCTTGGTTTAGATTGGGGTTATGACCTCGATATGCACCGTGAAGGGGAGACTTGGTGTAGATCGGGGTTACGACCCTAATATACACTGTGAAGGGGAGACTTGGTGTATATTGGGGTTACGACCTTGATATACACCATTCTCCTTGTATATTGGCATTGGTGTAAGGCGGGGTTATGGCCTCTACTTACACCCAAAGGGAAGGACTTGGTGTAAGTCAGGGTCATAACCCCATCTTACATAAGAAACAAGTGTGACTTAGATATTTTAGGGCTTAGGTGTAGTTCGGGTTTATAAACCCGACCTACACCTAAGGCATGAGTTTTCAAAAGGCTATGAAGTGGTGTATTAGTGTTACAAACTTGATTTGCACCTAACTATAAAATTTTGAAGGAAAGTGTAATTTGGGTTTGTAACCCTGATTTACACTTGTGCACAAAAGAGGTGTGACTCGGGTTTGTGAACCTAATTTACACTAAAACATAAAAACTAACTTAAAAGCCCCAAAAAGGACTAGAACCTCTTTGAATCAAGAATTGAGGGTCCTAAATCATGCATGAGGGGGAATAAATACTACCTCAAAAAGTGTGCTTAGAGCACTTGGACTACAAATTGGACAAAATTTGTAGGGGTTATCCTGTTTTTGTGATATATCCAAAAATAAGGACAACACTTTCGAAGTCTGAAAATGCTGTGTGATTCCCATGGGTTAATTTTATGTTTAAAATTACAATAAAGTGACTTTGTGTAATTTGTTTGAAGGCACGTCCCTCCATGATATTGACAACTTGGTCATGCATTTCTCTAGTAAATAGTAAGGGATGAAACCATACCAACTGATCTAGTCACCATCACAATTATATTGTTTCTTCTATTCAAAACATTCAATAATTCTTCTCTAAAGATGTTTGATATGGGGAAAACATCTACTACATGTGTTTGCGATGACTACCTATACTTTTGCATTCATTTTAAATATTTAAGCTTTAGCTTGCATAACCACAGAGTGCCTAGTTGTTTACATTATTCTATACTAATATAACTATCCTCCCAGAAAGTTTCCTTACACCTTTTTCTCTATGGAAATCTAATAGATTACATTACAAAATTGTATGCCATATGGTTTTACAACTTTCCTAGAAAATCCAAAAACTAATTTGAAGAGGAATTTGACCAAGATAGCAATGTGTAGCGTCGTAAATTATCACAGGGTCAATTTGCATCTCATGTTTGTGACCCTGCTTCAACATGTCCCTTCCTCATCTCCTATTTAGGTCCATTATGTGCCTTATCTCCAATTCTGATGCCATGTACACCCACTAATTGATTTCTTGGAGGGGTATCCTTCTCCTTGGGGCTAAATTGAGGTCCCTAGCTGAGAAGGACCAGGGAACTAGCACCTTGGTCCCTCTTAATTAGGTCCTATTTTGAAATGGGAGATGGGTCCTATCTCTTTGGCAGGAATTCAACTTTGTGGCTTCACATGACCGTTGGAGGTCGACCTAATCGGTAAATAACCTAGATACCCCTATATAAAGATATTTTATCAACCTAATTTTATATCTATAAGCATCATAAGTTAACATATCCAACACTCTTGCATTTGTGAAGCATTCATCATCAAGTATATTCAGAGATCTTCAAGGATGCATATCCTTCAATCAACCATTGTGGAGAAAAAATACATCATTCATATGCAAGCATGTGTGTTTCCTGAGGATTTTTTTCATGTTCATGCCATTCGATACAACATATGTGATTACATTCAAGTAGCAAAACATCATTATCAACAATTACAGATTTGAGCTATATCTTTACATCATTTATTTTAGTATTTGCATTATTCATTCAAGGTTAATTCCTAAACTAGGGTTTGAATTAGGCAAACCCATATTCCCAACCATTTTCCCTCTCTTTCTGTGTGCAGGAAACAAGTATGAAGTTGTAATTTTCAAGATCGACATTATTCATAGAGACGAATAGGTTCCCCTCACATTCCCCTTTGGACAACAAAAAGTGCAGAGGACCAGAGTGACGGGCATTTTAGTCTTGACAATTCAGGATGACCTTTTGGGAACAAATTCAAACACTCTCATATTTCTTAGATCTAGGTTCGTGGATCCATATGACAACTATAGCTCACAATTTATGCATAATTACTTCAATTTCAACATATTTACCCTACTTTCAACATTTTCACAATTCAACTTAAAAATATAGGGTATTCAAATCTTAATCCATGAATTTAATCAGAATTTTAAGCCCTATCCTTACTGATTTGAGGCTAGATCTATTGGATTCACCACTCTTTAATGTAGTGATCCCTAAGAAAAAATCAAGGGTTTTACTTCATCATTGGGGGAAATCCCAATTTTTCACCATTACATAATGAAATAAAATAAATATCAAAATTAAGACATAACTCTAGAGTATCCTCAAAGCAGTATATCTTGAAAAGACACATGAGTAACCACCTCTCTTTCACCACACTTCATAGCATTTGAAATATAAACCTTTTTCTATGTGCTGAATCTTGATTTTGAATCACCATTTGAATACCTTTATTTTAAAGAACTAACTCACTTGAATCCAATAAAGGGACACCTCCATTTCTTTCTCACATCCAATTTCATGACATTCCATCGTTTGTTCAATGTGGATGTTATGGATGAGGTATGGCTTATTGTACCATATAAATCTTATATCATATGGTTAAAAAACATTTTAAATTACTCCATTTCCAATCCTTCTAGAGGCATATAAAATGGACACTCATTTGTTTATTTGTTGATAAAGAAAATGGGTAGGTATAGCTTCTTTGGTTTTCTTATTCGCACTAGCAGAATCTTGGGGTAAGGATGGTTATTCTACTACTTGCAAGATTGCTTAGGTATGTTTCTTCGCTTAACATTAGGGTAAGTGCACAAAGATGGTGGTAAAAAAGGAGGGTATAAGTGGACACTTTTTTTCTGAAATTAGGTGAACCTGAACTTAGAGGAAAAATTTGAAAGTCATCCACTCAAGATATGAAGATAATAAAAGAACAAATATTGTATTACTCTGAATGTAGTTTCCAAACTACTAAACTTTTTCAAAATTGGATAAGATTAAGGGGGTCAAATCCTTCGAGCACAAAAAACTGACCCTATTTAAAAAAAAAAAACATAACATAGTGTCTGACGTGCGCATCAAAAAAGTCATAGTTAGATTTAGTATTTTGGCAAATCCTTTGGCAAAAAGATAGTTAAGAGTGAGCACTAGAAGATGTGTATTTTTTTGTAATTTTTTGTTGAGTTTTTTTTTTTAAATTTTTTTCCAATCGAGCACACCTGAAAATTCGGTACCTATTCGTGTGCGAAGCATAAGTTGCACTAAACAAATCGAAAATACAATTTTATTTTTTTAAATTGTAAAGAATCAAGTGCACTACAATAATATATAAAGTTTTTTAAATTTGGATACATATATCAAAAGTTATTCAAAAAATGGTGCACCTATGTCTGTGAGAACTATGGAGACACTAGTAAAAGAAATTCAATAATAATATGTTATTGTTGTTCAAATTGAAAAAAAATTATATGGTTAGAAAGCTTAGAAGATGGGTGAAAATATGGTGGCAATTTTAGAAATACCCACTTTATGAAGTGTAAACTTGATGATGACAAAGTCGATAAACCAAGTTGATAAAATAAAACACATCAAAAATGAGAGAAATAGAGGGAAATCAAACTTCCAATCCGTAGCTTTGTCATCCAGGACTATTTCCAAGCCTAAAAAGTCAAAAGCACGTATGGGGTACATATGGTTTAAAAAGCGCGTACGGGGTAGTTATAGTGTAAGAAGCGCGTACGTGTGTGTTTCCCATTAAACAATGCGTACGCGCTATTGTATAATATTATATTCTATGTATAATATGTGTATATTCATATAATATATGTAATATATAATATGTGTATATTCATATAATATATATAATATATAATGTGTATAATATGACATTGTATATATAATATGTTTATATACATATAATATATTAAACATATATATACACATGTAAGTGTATTATCTCTCCCTCTCAAACGCATACAAGGTCTCTCTCTCTCTCTCTCTCTCTCTCTCTCTCTCTCTCTCTCTCTCTCTCTCTCTCTCTCTCTCTCTACCTCTCCCTTCCCCCCATGTTCTCTCCCTCTCTCCCTCTCTCTCCCTCTCCCCTCTCCCTCTCTCTCTCTCTCTCTCTCTCTCTCTCTCTCTACCTCTCCCTTCCCCCCATGTTATCTCCCTCTCTCCCTCTCCCCTCTCCTCTCCCTCTCTCTCCCTCTCCCCTCCTCTCTCTCTCTCTCTCTCTCTCTCTCTCTCTCCCTTCCCTCCCCCCTCTTTTCTCCCTCCCTCTACCTCTCCCTTCCCCCCATGTTCTTTCCCTCTCTCCCTCTCCCCTCTCCTCTCCCTCTCTCTCCCTCTCCCCTCTCCTCTCCCTCTCCCCTCTCCTCTCCTTCTCTCTCCCTTCCCCCCCTCTTCTCTCCCTCTCTCCCTCTCCCTTCCTCCATACCCCTTCCATAACTTTTTAAGGCTTATTAGCACGTACGTGGTACTTTTTACTCATAAGCACGTACGCGGTACTTTTTACTCATAAGTTGATAATACCGTTGGGCTTGCCAACATTTTATGGCCTAGTAGCGCGTACGCAGTTTATAGACATAGTTTTAGTTGCCCAAGAGCCTCAACGGCCTCAAAAGAAGTTTTTGAGGTCATTGAAGGCCCCACTGGAATTGTGTTTGCACTTCTATCACTGTTGTATACATAAAAGTAAGTGAATTTTTTGTTTTTTGCATGATTTCAAATGATTGAATTGTTGTTTTTATTAGTTTTTTGTTTTTGCATGGTTTCAAATGATTAAATTGTGATTGTTTAATAGTTTGATTCCCAAAAATAGTGATAAGATGCATACTTATGGTTATTTATTTATTTTTGAACTTTTCTTTACATATATATGTAATATGATTCTATTTAGGTCAACCGATCTCAACCATGGGAAAGAACAAGCGAGGAACGATGGAACAACGAGAGGCTCAAAAGGAAAGACAAAGGCAACGTATGAAGAAATTGCGTGACATAAGAACAATGGGAGAAGAAGGTATGTCAACCTCAACATCTCAATTCGATTTACCAAACGAATATAATGCACCTAATGTAATTGAAGAAGAAACATTTGATAATTTACCGTTTGAACCTAATGCAATTGAAGAATATACCGCATTGAATAATCAATTAAATGATGAACATATTACACCTTCTCTACTTGATGAATTGAATGTACATAATGCACTGATGTTAACACCTCCTAGAATCATTCGTAGGAAACCAAAGTATTTAATTGACATTGATGAGAATATATTGAAGTCAATGCCCAATAAAATGAATGAACAAACTTGTAGGAGAATGGTTAAAAAAATATGGCAAAACTATTTTTAAAACTTAAATCAAACCACAAGATGTCAATTAATTATTCAAATGATTAAAAATTTGAATTTTAGAGAGACAATGAAAATTCTAGGCCTAAGATCATCGGAAAGTAACAGTGAAAGAACTATTGTCATAAATATATTTGATGCATATCAATCTATTGGTTCAAAATCACATAGTAAAGATTCTAATGCTACTCGACGTGTCATTACATCAACCATAATGAGCAAGAAAATAAAAAAAGATCATTTGATAAGAAAAACAAGTAAGTCATTGAACGTTAGTAGAACAACATTAAGTAAAACAATAAAGAGGCGAGAACAAATAGAGGAACCTAACAATAATTCTCTTTGGGCATTCTCGAGTAGACTACCACGCAAAGACAAGGTTGTTGTAGATGCACTAAAAACATTAATTGAAAATTTTTGGCATGACAACACAAGAGTATAACCCAACCAAAGAGATGTTGTTAGAAGGCGAATTGGGTCTAAAAATCGTGAGCCACATGCGAAACACTATTTGGATATGAATCAAACTAAATTTTATGAAAGATTCCTTCAAAAGTTTCCTCAAATAAAAATTTCTCAAAGATTTTTTGAAATGGCAAAACCTTTTTATATTAAGATTAATCATGTACGCACCACGTGTTGTTGTAGGATGCATATTGAATTTTCCATGCATTATGATATTTTTCGTCATATTTGTTCTACTTTGCACACTAACGATGTTTTGCAGGAATGTAATATACAAGCACCTCCTAAGTCGGCAAGATAATTATTTCAAGTGTGTTATGTAATAGACATGATGGTTGCATTTATTATAAGATGCCTTGTTTGGAAGGTTCTTGTGCTATATGTGGTGGTTTGCAACGTTTACCAAGATGCATACATTTGGAGAGCACACATAAAATTGGTACGAAACTAGTTTCTTTTGAAAAATACAAGATAGTCACATATGGAGTTAAAGATGGAAAAGATTTGAAGAGATGTGAGCTAGTGAAAAATGATATATGTGTAGCTCAATTTATGAAAATGTTTCAAGAGAAACTAGTTTATGAGTACATAATGCATACACATAGAGCTTGATGGTTAGATGAGCAATTCAAGTTGTGTAAGGACACATTTCCTCTTGGCACCATTGTCTCTATCGTTGATTTCACTGCAAATTATACTCTACAACCTCAAAATGAAGTGCAATCCATGTATTATCACTCTACACAAGTTTCTATTTTTGTACACATAGCATTCATGCATGCAGATGATAGCACAGAGGAGGATAGAAAGGTTGTAAGAGAGTATCACTTCTACATAAGTGATGATCGTACTCATTCATCAGAGTTTGTACAAGGATGCTTTAAAGTTTTCTATGATAGTTTAAGGGAAAGGAACATACGATACAACTGACACTTAATATGGTTAGATAATTGCACCACACAATTCAAGAATGCAAGGATGTTTTATTGGCTAACAAGGATGCATGTGACAAGCGGTGTACAACATTTTTGGAATTTCACTGAGGCTGGACATGGTAAGGGAGAGCACGATGGTGCAGGAGCATGTGTGAAAAGAGCCCTAGCCAGGGAAGAATTGAAGTACGAAGGTGGTGCTGAGTTGGTAGATGCAAAAACAATTATGCAATGGTGTAAGTCTACGATGGGTCCAGGTAATCTAGGTACATCATTGGTTCATAGATATTTTTGGTTGATTACTAAATCTAACATTGAAAACTATCTAGATTGTTGTACAGTTGCAGGATCAAGTGACATGCACTCATTTATGAGTTCAAATTCAAGTTCACTGGTAATTTATACAAGATAGATGGTATGTTTTTGCTCTTCATGCATGTATTGTTTGTGGGAAGAATGTGAATCAAAAGAGTGGGTTGACAAATGGTCTTGTAGACCGTTGGTTCCCATTGATTCATATCAAATTCCCAAAGCACTACAATTGAGCCAGATGGAGACATCAGTGGATTTTGACCATGTATCCGACCTAGTGGATTCAGGTGATTTTTTGAGTTAATTTTTTTGCAAGTATTCTTTTTGGTTTATTTTGTTATACATCATACTTTATTTTTGGTATTAATTAACACTTTATAAAATGCAGGTCATGTGTATGCAGTTGTTGCAGAAGAGAACAATGAAGAAGGAACAAATTACTATTTGTGTCATTGTGTTGAGCCTAAAAGAAAATTGACAACCACAATCATTGATGGAGAGGGTATTGATTACCCAATAGGGTCTGTTGTTGTGACAGGAACATGGCTTCGGAGATACCCTATCAAGAATTTTGATGTTTGGTTGTTTGAGGACTTTGAAACACACAGACATATTCTTCATTTCTCTAACCTTGTTGTTGCAACAAATATTCATTTGATGAAGTATCGTGGTAGACCTCATAATAAGATTTTATGGAAAGTTCGTGAATCTGACCACGAGGCAATACTTGACATAATATGGGTTAGAGCCGATCCTGAAGGTTCACTTGATTGATTCTACGGTTCAGAGTAGAATGACTTTGAGAATTTTGTATAAATCGTTGACGAATTGTTCTTTATGTACATGCCAAATTTTGTATATTAAAATGGCGATGAGCTGAATCACACATATTGTAATGCCAACTTTTGTATAAAATCCCATGAGATGATTTGTATATTAAAATGGCGATGAGTTGAATCGCATATATTGTAATGCTAAATTTTGTATAAAAGCCCATGAGATTATTTGTAAGACAATTTTTTGTATAATCAAATAGCCAAGAGCTGATTTGAATAATATGTGACAATGTTTTGTGACTATTTTGTGTGTCAATGTTTTGTGACTATGTTTTGAGTATATGTGATGTGTCCCTGGTCAATCATGAGCATTCTTGATTCTTGTATAATCATGGATAATTATTTGAGTCATTATCGGGTCATAGGGGTATTAGATTGAGACTAGATACAGTTTGAGCAAAAATTGTCATTGTTGTCAAAAAAATTGTCAAAAAAGTTGTAAAGCAACTTCTACATTGCGTTGGTAGGGTATGACTCTCGATGTTTTGGTGCTTTGGGATGCACGATAGGGGCATGCCTAGCATAAACATGCCCACCCAGACGCGCTTGCGACGTCGGTTTGTGCACATGAGGAACAAAATCAATTCTAGCCAATCTTGCAACTTTTCCTTGCAAGCAACTGACGGTTTTTTGAGCAGGTAAAAAAATGCTACTAATTGAAAATGGCTTCGAGTCATTGAAAACCGAGATAGGCCATTGTAGAGGAGCCTCACACAACCCCATGGGATCAAGCAGATCGACCGTATGTGTTGTGGATTGGAAGAAACAGTCCGTCAAATTTTGACAATTTTTTGGACTTAGGGCACTTGAGAGATCTCACCGGTAGGGTATGACTCTCAACGTTCAGGTGCTTTGGGATGCACGACAGGGGCATTCCTAGTGTAAACATGCCCACCCGGATGCACTCGCGATGTTGGTTTGTGCACATGAGGAAGAGAATCAATTCTAGCCAATCTTGCAACTTTTCCTTGCAAGCAACTGGCGATTTTTTGAGCAGGCGAAAAAATGCTACTAATTGAAAATGGCTTCGATTCGTCGAAAACCGAGATAGGCCATTGTAGAGGAGCCTCACATGACCCCACGGGATCAAGCAGATCGATCATATGTGTCATGGATTGGAAGAAACAGTCCATCAAATTTTGACAATTTTTTGGACTCAGGGCACTTGAGAGATCTCACCGGTAGGGTATGACTCTCAACGTTCTAGTGCTTTGGGATGCACAACAGGGGAATGCCTAGTGTAAAAATGTCCACTCGGATGCGCTCGCAATGTCCATTTGTGCACACGAGGAACATAATCAATTCTAGCCAATCTTGCAACTTTTCCTTGCAAGCAACTGACGATTTTTTGAGCAGGCAAAAAAATGCTACTAATTGAAAATGGCTTCGATTCGTCAAAAACCGAGATAGGAAATTGTAGAGGAGCCTCACGCGACCCCATGGGATCAAACAAATTGACCGTATGTGTCGTGGATTGGAAGAAACAATCCATCAAATTTTGACAATTTTTTGGACTTAGGGCACTTGAGAGATCTCATCGATAGGGTATGACTCTCGACGTTTTGGTGCTTTGGGATGCACGATAGGGGCATGCCTAGCGTAGACATTCCCACCCAGACGCGCTCATGATGTCAGTTTGTGCACACAAGGAATAAAATCAATTCTAGCTAATCTTGCAACTTTTCCTTGCAAACAATTGACGGTTTTTTGAGCAGGCAAAAAAATGCTACTAATTGAAAATAGCTTCAAGTCATCAAAAACCGAGATAGGCCATTGTGGAGGAGCCTCACGCGACTCCACGGGATTAAGAAGATCGACCGTATGTGTCATGGATTGGAAGAAACAGTCCGTCAAATTTTGACAATTTTTTGGACTCAGGGCACTTGAGAGATCTCACCGGTAGGGTATGACTCTCGACGTTCTGGTGCTTTGGGATGCATGATAGGGGCATGCCTAGCGTAAACATGCCCACCCGGATGCGCTCGCAATGTCAGTTTGTGCACATGAGGAACATAATCAATTCTAGCCAATCTTGCAACTTTTCCTTGCAAGCAACTGATAGTTTTTTAAGCAAGCGAAAAAATGCTACTAATTGAAAATGGCTTCGAGTTGTCGAAAACCGAGATAGGCCATTGTAGAGGAGCCTCACGCGACCCCACGAGATCAAACAGATTGATCGTATGTGTCGTGGATTGGAAGAAACAGTCCGTCAAATTTTGACAATTTTTTGGACTTAGGGCACTTGAGAGATCTCACCAGTAGGGTATTACTCTCGACGTTCTGGTGCTTTGGGATCCATGATAGGGGCATGCCTAGCGTAAACATGCCCACCCGGAAGTGCTCGCGATGTCGGTTTGTGCACATGAGGAATAAAATTTGACCATTGCGAGCGTGAGGGTGCTCTCGCACCAAACACATTGTTGTTTAAATTCATATTGTCGATTTTTGTTGTTTATATTCATATTGTTAATTACATATGCAAATATTCATTTAAATTTATAAAAGGGCAGCCACCAAATACAATGAATACACATTAATGAACTGAATACAAGGAGTTTTGTACAGTTAATTCAACATTTTAGAAATTTTATCAAATCATATTCCACGATTGCAATGCTTTATATCATATATTTTTGTTGTTTATATTCATATTGTTGATTACATATACAAATATTCATTTAAATTTATAGAAGGACAACCACAAAATACAATGAATACAAAATAATGAACTCATTACACATTTATTGGATCGAATATCGATATTTATATATATAAAAAAAGGCATGTCTGCCAAGTCAATACAAGTATTACAAAAATGTGGCATATGCCATGTCCAAATCGATATACAATAAAAATGTAGAATATATCTACATGTATTGGTCATTCTATGACCAAAACTAACACTATATGATCCTAAACTTCTAGTGGATCATCAAAATCAAGCCTCTTCAGCACAGTACGCGGCTCTGTAGATGGCTGCAAAACCACAATTCAAAAGCCAAGTTAGAATTCTTTTGTAGAAAATAGTTCACAATTGACATCATAACTATGCATTTAACTTTAATTCCTTTGCAATTGAAATGTAGATTACCTCATCGGCTGATCCGGGAGCTAATGTCTTCGCTCTCCTCTCCTTGTCACTCTTAGGAGTTTTCTTGAAGACATACTTAAATGGATCCACGTTATGGTCGTACCGCGAACAAGTCTATTGTAGATTAAATGTACAATTAATACAATGTACTAACATAAATATATCAAAAACACTTAAAAGCTATAATATAGAGAACAATGACATACCTGTTCCTCATATGCTTCTCCAATGGACTGAGGATAGCTCACCATCGATGTAGAAACGGTTGCTATTACCTATACAAAAAATGTACAAAGATTAAATACAATTAATATAATGATAAGTATTGAAGGTTGAAAACAATTAATTTTACATATCAAACAAAAGTGTACCGGATCCTGATATGCTTCTCCAGTGCAAGGAGGAGGGTTCGCCATTGACGGAATAGGTATGGATATTTGTTGTATGAAAAAAATATAAGATTATAATATATCACAAGTTCACATGTACGCGTGCATATAATCATGAAATCAAGAAAATAAAGTAGAGATACATACCTCCGCCCTCTCTTGATTTGCGGGCGAATCAGGTGCATTCAACATATCCACAAAGTTCAATGGCCATGATACATGTAAAATAGACAAAAAACACTAATCAATCTACAAACCCCAACTAATACTTGATTTCAACATTTTCAAACAATTGTACAACTAAAAATGTGTTCAATTACCTTCTTCACACGTTTTGGCATCTTCGAGATATTCTTTTTCTTTAGATGAGCCCTAGACGCGGAGGGGGTGCCCAAAAACAGAAAATTAACATGAGATATTAGTACAGATAATAAATTAAACATAATTTTAAAAATCTAAAATGAAATGACTTGCATATTCCATCAAAACAATACATAAAAAGAGTTGTACAAAATATGATACTGTATAGCCTTGTAGGCCAAAATCGATCGCCGACAGCGTGATGTCATCAATCTGGGACATTTCGTCCCCTGTCAACACCTACAAACCAGAAATTGGACCAAGCATTAAAGACAGTTAGTATATCTTGTATTTTTTTGAATTCAAAGTGTACTATTCTATTTTAACATGTTACAAAATTTATACCTCAGGCGTCGAAGTTGTAGCTGTGGTAATTGGGGGAGGTGTATGGGATACCGCTGCTGCATCCTGAAATGCATATTATTTGTCTCAATTTAAATCGATGTATAAATGAAAATTCATTTATGTAATTACAAAATTAAAGTGACTGATAAATAAAATGTTATGAATTCAAATCAACACACCTGTGTCTGTGGCTCATGGGCAAACACCATGTCCATCAACTCATCTGTCAGTGCGACATCCTCAACCGTGTGAGCCTGACATCTACAACCGCAAATCGTGCATAGATGATATGAGTATCCATCTGCATCGGCTACATCATCTATCCCCGAGCAACTAACACACATATGCTCGATGGGCTCTCTGTCACCCTCTAACAGCTCATCATCCAATACAATAGGGTGTGCTAATGATGTCCCATGCTAGATGATGGCACCAGTCAATGCTGTGGCCACCTGAAGAGTCTGTAGCTCCATCGACTCTTTCAGCTCTAATGGGACTGCTTGTTGCACCTTGGGTTTGGGTGCTAGGGGGCGACGACTCTTCGCGGCTAATCGCCTACGGGCTCCAGGTCTATCTTGGGCAGAGCCACCACCTCTACCATGAAACTCTCTCATGTCAAAATAATTTGGGCGCACATTGAGCACAAACTCACAATATATTTTTCTCAAAAAATATAATGGCACCTCATAATTGTTACAAGGTGGATCGTCAAAGACCATCCACCACCTCTGCCAAAAAAGATTCTTCATGTGCACATTGGTACACCAATGTATGGGAAACCTCTTTGCATTAGGAGGTAATGACTGACCAGTTTTGAGGTCAACAAAAAGGGCACATATTTGTTGTTTAGAAATATTTTTGTTTTTAACTCCATCGTATGATAGCCCATTGGCATAGAATTGATGACACCTATCCCTAAAGCTTCCCCATTTGGTAATTTCTGTGGAAACAGCTATGGCACCACTAGCTAATGTTTCTAGGCTAGTGGCGAGGGATTGATGATGGTCAAGTTCAGAAGTTTTCAATTTTACAATTAGTCTATTGATTTTGGATGTATTTTGCCCTAACTGATTAATTAATTCTTCCTGTGTTTCGACTGTGCAGTCAAAAGGAGGAATTGGGGGTTGTTCTTGTGTGTTTTCAGGAGGTGAATTTGGTTGTTCTTGTGGGTTTTCAGGAGGTGCATTTGGTTGTTCTTGTTCTGGATTAGAAGAATCTAGTTTTTGAAACAAAAAATGAAAAAATGTAATCAAAATTAATGAAATTAAATTCAAAATGTAAAAAAAATTGCATAAACCAGAAAGAAAGACAAAAAAAAAACAAAAACTAACCTTGATCCATAGCCTGAGGACAAATTTCGCACCCCGTTTGCGGTTTAGGTTAGAAAATGGGGAAAAAAAAAGTAAAAAACACGCTTTTTGGGTAAATGAGGACCCAGTTTTTTTTAAAAACTTTTTTCATCAGGCACCGCGTACGCGGTTTTACTAGGATTATTAGCACGCACGCGCTCATTTTCCTATAAGCAGCACGTACATGCTAATTTTCCTAGGCGTAGTGCGTACGTGCTCAGTTTCCTAAGCTCAGCGCGTACGCACTACCTTTTCTAGGCTCGGGAAGAACAAACCTAAGCGCGTACGCGAGAATTTGAAATTTTAAAATCGCGTACGCGCTGCCTGTTTTTCCAAGTTTTTTTTGGGTGGTGTCCACTTTTCTGACCACCATCTTTGTGCACATGCCCATTATTTTTAACTACATATTAGTAGAATTCAATAATTTACTAATACCCAAACCTTCTTAAATGTTTGGATCTATATATTTGACCTAATGGTTGAGGCTTAAATTAATTGAAGTTGGTCGATCGTGATAGTTAATGTTGGTAAACCATGCACTGGTACATTCATTGTCTAAGTAGAGTAAAGTGTATTACTTAAGGTAACGCACACAAAAGCAATCTAATGGTAAACCTTTAAAATACCTTATTTTATCAATCGATTGAAGATTGTTCTATGCTTACTATTGAATTTTAAGAAGAAATTTAAAATTCATTTATATAAATACTTCGTAAGACATTATTCGTGAATAACTACCAAACATTGGTTGGTAAATGTGTTTTAGTTTTACTTGACACATTAACACGACTTTAGTTGAGCAATTATATCAAAGGTTTAGTTGACGATGACATTTTATTGACTCTACTTGAGTAATTATGTAGAGATGATTGGACCTTGACCAAAATATTAAGATATTATTAATATCTTACTCTATAACAAAATAATATAAATAAAATATCAACTGTAAGGCACTGATCACAAACAATTTCAACAAGTTTCTGGTAAAGTTTTTTTTGTTGGGAGTGATAAGCAACAAAACAGTGACATGGGATGTCATCTTTTCTACTCTACAATGAAATTTATCCGTGATTTGTATTTAAAGTATTTATTTTAAGTCTCACAAAAAATATATTACACAAGCACATCAATGTTTTTGAAAAATCTATTATTTTTTGTAGATCAATTAGGACTCTACGGTTCTCCAACTCTAAGCTATTTTTTGTGTAATTATACCATGTTGAATGCCCTCAGGAATTAGGTTTCATGTTTTTTCAGCAATGTTGTACTTTTTATCTCATGTAAGGAGCACCCACATTTAGGGCAAGTGATGTTAAAATATAAAATAAAACTAAGTCAACCTGGATATTGTAACGCCCCGCCAAGAAACCCTAGAGGAATAGACTAACATTTCCCAAAGAGAGAGAAATGATTTTTTCTTTTTTAAACATTTAATGAACATCCAATTACATTAATAAGGCAATTTAAATAATAATGCACAAGCGGAAGACTTCTACAACATTTTCCCTAAGGTTTCTCAATGTGGTTACTTAATCTGACGAAACATCACTTAAGTAAATTAATCTAACTAAAGATAACATTGATACATACATGTTCTTAAGCAAAAAAAACAACAACTAAAGTAATCCATTTAAGAAAATTATTGAATCTTACATTTACATTTCATAATATAAATATTTCTAAAACTACATTCATCAAGAACGCATTTTTATTGCATAGAATCAATGTTTCCATTAACTGATATAAAATCCTACCATCTAAGTCTCATTTTATATACATCAAGTTTACATCATAAGTACATCATACTTACATCATGATTATATCATTGCCATGAAGGCATGAACATACATAGGTTACATCTGATACACAAAAGTATAATTGACATATACATAAGGTCTGAAACATTGATCTGACCAAACCCAAGAGAGTAAGCTAGAACAAGTACGAAGCCAATCCACGCAAGACTGATACAAAATCCCCGATGGAAGAAGGCATCTACCACTCGACCATGAAAGGTCCACCCCCGAGCTAGGAGATAGACATAAGGCCATCAAGCAATCAAACAAGGAAACACAACACATGGACTAAACACACTTCCACTGGGTAAATAACAAGCAAGATATACATAGACAAAATTCCAAACAAGAGTACTCCAGAGGCTGCAAACATATAAGAAAGACACCAGTGCTCACAAGGGAAGAGTGTCATTGCATAGCTTGATATGGGTTATCCTGGCAAGTCTCCATAGGTCCCAACCCCCATCCTGGGTTATCCTTACAACCTCTCCCGACCCCTAGCCCCCATACAAGACTCTTGCGGACCCAACAAACCTTTCATGAGGACAAGGTAGTTGGTTTTTCCATTCTAGGCCTTCCACACCTCATCTTGAGCCTAAATGAGCACTCAATCCATGAGTGGGGCATACAATTATCTTGTTTAATGTGTATAAAACCCAACCCCCCCAGCCACTTTGGGTCTCGACCCCTACTTGGAAGCCACTCCCCCTTATGACACAAACATACTCAAAACCAACCATCAACATATGAATCAACATAAAATAATCCCATAAGTCTCATAAAAAGATCGAAACCACCTTTACCTAATAATAAGATCCAACCAAATTTGGAATTACATCGCATCTCAACCACATAAGCATCAAATACAAAAGCTTCCATCAAATATCTCAACATAGCTCAATCCTAAAAGGAGAGTAATCATATAATTCCAAGAGACTGATAAGCCATCACAAACTTCCATAATTAAAGCCCAACAATAATCTGAAAAAAAAAAAAGAAAAAAAAAGAAGAAAGCACTGACAAAAGAAACTGAGCCCAAAGACCAACCTCTAGAGCCCCCAAGACAACAAGAAAGACACAAAACCCTGACACCCATTGGTTTAGGTTACATAAGCATTAAATGCCAGGAATAAGGTTAAAATAAACGTCAATTCAATTCCAAAGTAAAAAATACCAACATCAAGGCATAGAGTGAACATTGTTCAAATTCATCACAAATATATTTAGCACCAAAATTTCCATTACACTAGACCACAAAAGCACCCTTCACAAGAAAACTCTCAAGGGCTATGTATCATAGGTAACACATACATGCCAACTTACTATCACAAGATCACTTGAAGGGAAAAGACAAGTATTAACAAAAGGGTCGATCTATAACCTAAAATTCAAGTTCATTTCCTAATGCCATAATTCATACAATAACACATTTAAAACATAAAATGCACACTTTCCCCTTTAAACATTATTCTAATAATTTCCCCAATAAAAAATAAAACCAATTAATTAATCATCCCTTATTTACAAAATACACCAGAACAATACTTCAAAGAGTTAAATACCTATCCACACAACTTATATTATCAATAATGTATTAATTTAAATACATTGATTTTAGTCAAAATAAATCTTATTTACCAGAATACTCTTATATTAATCAAAATACATCTTTATACATCAAAATAAACTATATATTTATAAATTTCTAATCAACAACTCTCTCTCTCTCTCTCTCTCTCTATATATATATATATATATATATATATATATACATACATATATACATATATATATATATATACATATATATATATATACATATATATATATATATACATATATATATATATATATATATATATATATACATAGGTGAATAAAAGATCAAGATGCACAAAATCCAATCAAACAAGAGCTAAGTGCACCGAATCTACCCAAAATCTGACAACACATGCAAAGATCCACATTCTCCATTTCTATGTAAAATTCCTCCAAACCCCCCAAAAAAACATGTAAAAAGAAAAAGATCCCCTTCTCTGCCCATTTTCCAGCATAATAATGGTTTCCTGCCAGTTTTTTTCCCCTCCCCAGAAAAGAAAAACTGCCATTTTGAAATTTATTACTACAATTTAAATAACTCCTAATTTTAGTTTTTATTTTTATTTTTCATTATATTTTATTAACAACTTTTCATTATTAGATTTATTATATAACTTAATCTTTTATCTTTTAAATACTCACTTAATCTTATTAATTGTTTATGTCTTTATTTAATTTAACTAATAAAAGCATATACATGTTATTTGTTAATTAATCAACAAAGTACTATTATACAAATATGTATATATATTATTTAATATACCGATATTTATATTTAAATAAACTTAAATCAAATTTTAATAGATTTTTTTTGAAAAATTAATAATTAAAACTACCAAAACAAAAAGACAATAACCCGTACACAATACATACAACAAATTAAACCCAAATGAAATGCAAACACATACTCACACACAACATATCCAGGGTTATCGGATTTTGCCTAAGTGGTTTTCCGATCGGGTAGACATAGGACAAGCGCCATTGCTCTGTTGTCGAGCAAAGGCTAGGGTTAGAGAAACGATCATTATGCTATCTCCCACAACTTCCATCGGGATAATGTAGGCACACTCAAACTTGTGAAGCTAGGTGGAGTCAATGCCTTGTACCTACAGTTCTGCATCATCGAGAAAACATACATACATATACCAACATTTACAGGCACTCCAGTGGAGGAGAATCATGACATTCTGTGTCTCTTTGAAGTGAGTGATGAAAGGTCATCCCCTCGCACCCCATATAGACTCATACACACACATGAAATATCTCATACATAAAGTAATTATGTCAGTCCATAGTCAGTACACAAGCAAAATATCTAACATCCAAAGATCCTTAAGGATATAATGCATAACCAACATTTATTAAATCCACAACATCATAGCATAGTATCATGATAAAAGTCATCATGACATAAAGTATCATCCAACCACATAAACAATAGAGAAAGTCAACCATAGTCAAACTAGGTTAAATAGAGTCCGATCAAGGGAGGGGTATTACATACATCCTTTGAACATGATAAGTAGTTACCGTATCTTTTTGACATGACAATAAATTGAAAATGAAAAACCGCTCCAAACTCATTGTAATATTGCAAATCTTCAATTCTTAAATAGTTTCAACCACCCATTTATCATTGAAATCACGAGTTCTACACAAAACCACCCAAAACCACCTTTGAATAGCACCAAAATTGCATTTAGTTACACTAAATTGCTCTTTCTTCATAAAGAAAAGCCTCCATATGTGTAAACCATGCGTTTCAAGCTTAAAACTACCCCTAAACTATCAAAAAACATAGTCTATAGCCCAAATTTATCCCCAAATCATCAAAACTTGAGCATTGGAAGTTGAAATCTTCTTGAAACTACCCTTCTTACAATAAAAATTGTGTTTTAATTGCTAAAATCAACTTATGCCATATGCTTCATCGTTAAAGTCTCAATAAACAAGCATCTAGCAACATCAATCTAAGACTACTAGTAGGATTAACTAGATATAAAATAAGCATTTGACAACATCAATCTAAGATCGTGTATAAAGATTAACTACATATCAAATATAATTAAAATAAATTAAGACATATATTTTTCTCACATTTTAATTTAAAATCAATATTATATCAAATATTAAAAATACATTACCTACATAATAAAATATTATAAAAACCGAAAAAATAATGAAAACATCATCTTTACATAAAATGAAACTTAATATCAATAATGATTCTCTCAAAATGACTTCAATTCCATTGGAGGTGAATGAAACAATAGAAATTCATCTTAAAAGAAAGAAGTGATAAGTTTTTTAAATATATTTCTACCGACGTAATTCTTGCACCCCTCTGGTACAAGTGCTCACTCGAGATATCTCAAAAATGGATGTATGCAACGAGTCCAATATCCATATCGGGGGATTGGTTAAATCAAATCTTGAAATAGGTTTTCCAATCAGGCCGAAACCAACCGAATCGTTCTGCTACAGCACAAACCTAATAGATACAAGGTAATGTGAAATCTAACAAACCCACTCAAGAATTTGTGCTTTCCTCACGTCAAACAGTTTTCTTGGTTGGGCGTATACAATGCAATGGCAATGGGGGAATGGTAGATACCACAAGTACATATTGAATCCTGCGGAGAGATTGAGTGAATTGTCAGATCACAGGGACAGATTGAGTGCCTTGCCAGATGATATTCTTTGCAATCACATCCTCACCAGGCTTCCCCTCAAACTAGCCATAAAATGCTCCATTCTTTCTCGGAGATGGAGTTGCCTCTGGACTCGATTGCCCAGTCTTAACTTCCCTCGTCAGTTTTTCAGGTCCGTGGCGTCAAACAGGAAAGCTAAGATGATAATTAAAAAGCTTCTTCTCGCTGGCTCTGTCCAACTTGATAGCTTCGAGCTCGAGGTTGATAAATCCGACTTTGATTATATCTGGGAGCGCAAACTCTGCAACAAAATTGCAGAATGCATTGATATTGCAGCTTCAAGAAAAGTCAAAAAAATTGCCCTAAAAAACACATACAGCTCATGCTCTGTGCCGAGTAATCTTTTCACCTGTGATCGTCTAGTCGTTTTATGTCTACAAAATTTCGAAATTTCCAGCATTCCCACAAATTTTAGTAGGTTTCCATGTCTTATGACTTGCTCTCTCCAGGCAATGTTGCTCAATGATGGGATCCTCGAGCAACTCATAGCAGCATGTCCCCGTCTCGAGAGTTTAACACTCTCTGGTTGTGAAGGGTTAACTGATTTAAAAATATGCTCTCCAATTCTTGGTTATCTTAATATTGGAATAGGGGTTGGAATAAATCCTGATAACATAGACCTCAATTCACCATATTGTTTGATACCCAATTCGATTACATTGAAATGCCCTCAATTGGACACCCTCGTTCTCGAAACGAATTCTGTGTTCAAGCGCAGGCCTGAGTTTTACCAGATAATAAATGCTATATACGACTTAGGCGTGGAGATAAATGTGCCAATTTGTCGGCGCTTGTGTACAAATCTACCCTGTGTAAACATTCTCAATAGCTTTCCCAGCTTGGAAGAACTCTCTATGGATACCTATTGTTTTCATGTAAGTAATTTTTCTTTAGAATGCTTTAAACTTCCCAGTTTTGTCTTCTATGTATATGAAGTTCCATGTGCAATGTTTTTCATGGCAGGACACAGTGAATGGTAGGGTATCAATTCTGACAAATCCACTGGAAAAGCTGAAGAAAGTGCACGTTAGCATCTCAGTATTTGGTGAGAAGGATTTGCATTTAGTAGGCTGCATTCTGGAGAATAGTCCGTCGTTGGAAACAATGGCAGTTTCTTTGCCCTTCAGATCAAAAAACTGTCCTCCTGCTAGCGAATTTGATCTCATTCTAATGGATAAATTGTTGGGTTTAGAAAGATCTTCTGCAGAAGCAACAATAATCATTATATAAAGGAACATTTTATATAAGTGTACAGTATGTATATATTCACAATTAAATGCAGGAAAGGTTTCAAAAGAGTGATTTTCCAATTTTTTTGCAATTAAAGTTATGTTCTTAGTGTGTATTTGTTGAAATTAGAAAGAACTCTTTACCAGTTAAAGTCCATACAACCATTACACCAAAAGAAACTCGTGAATAACACCAAGTAATCACCACCGACCACTTTTTCTTTATCTAGTTTTTCCCAGTTTTTCAAAAGTAGTTTTGATTTTTTATACATATCGTTGTTGGCTCATCTTTACAGTTAGACACCAAAATAATATAGAGCGAAGGCAGATTGAACAATTTTGTTCTAAAATTAGGTTAAGGGTGTCTTAAATTTTCTTTAAGTATTGCTTTGAATAGATTATTGTTTTTAGAGGTTAAATTTTATCTCATAGCGAAGGGTTTAATTAGAAAACACAGGGCCGCCCCAAAATAGTAGGCCATGCTTTATGATAGAAATATGCTATTTTATGGCCAGCCTTATGTTTTTTTCATAAGCCCTCTGAGGTAAAAGTATATTAAAGTTTTGAAAAGTCCTATGCAAATTTTTTATATTAGCATTTTTATAATTTATAACATCTCGTTTTGATCTATTCACACTATATTTAACATGTAATTAACAAAATTAGTTTTTTTCTCTGTTTTTATAACTTGTACATTGTTATATTCCCAAGTTTTTGTTAAGTTTTTCCCATTTTAAACCTGGGCAATTTAATTCCATTTATACTTTTATGATACCGTGTAAATGGAATGCTACTATGAGTTAAATTTCATTGATGTTGTCTTGTTTGGATACAGTTCTCTATAGACACTGCAAAACAGAATGCAAAAGTTTGTTACTACGTGCTTACGTGCATTTCAATTTTAGAGTTTTGAGATTATTTCCATGGGTTTTCATTTTCAAAACGATAGATCAAAATGTCTGTGAAATAAAAAGGATTGAACACTTCCATTTTGTTGTAATGCGCTCGTAGCTGCTATGTCTATTCTACTGCAAAATAATAATTACTATTATAATTCATGAAGATTACTGATTAAATATAATACTTTCAGCTTAATTTTGAATGCTGAGACTGTTTAAGATGGGGTACTTCAATTACACAATCATGTTGTATCATTTTCTATTTACTGTTCCAGGATAGACTATAATCACTTACTACTGTAACCATTAATGAACAAAGTCCTTTCTCTGTGATTTGAGTAATTTATTGTAATACACACTCTGACCTTGCACATTTATGGACATTCTGTATGGATAGGTGCACATCATGTAAATGGTACAAGGATCTACAATAACCTATAGACATTAAAACGGCCTTTATAACGAAACCATAAAACCGGGAGACATATACATATCAATTGAGGTTTGGGCAAGGTGAGGCATATTGACATACTTGGTAACATAGTTAGAACCAAATGCAGAAGGGTTATTGTTAAAGTTTGATCAGATTTAGAGGTTATGGTATTTTTAAAATTTTCTATATATAGTATGTTGATCACAATGTCTCTATAATTTCTTCTTGGATATATATTAATATCAATGTAATATGAATATATATCAATCTGCAGAATTCTTAATATCAATATTAATAAGGAGATGCTTCAATACAATGAGATTGCAATGCAGATCAGAACTGTATATATAATGCTGCTGATATATCCTTGATCCAACGATTCCAAAATATATATATTGCTGAGACTTGTTTAGCACTTATCGATTTCGGTACCTCCCAAGTCATATTGGATCGAATATAAATATTAATGAGTGGAGACATGTCTCCGTAGGAACATGTCTATCCATTGAACACAAACTAATGTTAATCAACGTGTGTTGGCTGTTAATTATCATTATCATCGATACTGATATCGATTCATATTGTAATTTTAACCAAGGTCGATACTCATTATCGAACAGTAATGACATCAATGCAACATTAATATATATGATATCGGTATCATAGTATGCTAACGTTGATAGCAATTTATGATATCGATATCAGCAAGGTGGATATCGATACTCAATATTGATGTATCTCTAAATTAATATCAACAATGTGATTAGTATTGACAGCATGATTAACATTAATCATATGAACAAAATTAACAGCATGATTAATAATAGTTATATTTCAATTATGTATATGATAATCAATAATCATAGCAGAATATAGGAGGAGGATAGAGATCAAATGCTCAAGGCCGGTAGGCCACTTATGCATTTGATTTCATCAATAGGAATAATCCGATCAAAGCTACAATTCATTAACACTCCCTCTTAGCTAGGGAGGATGATTACTATCCTCATGTAAACACAATAGATCTGTATATTGTGTGGGAGGGATATCACCTCAATGTGATATCAGGAGTTATGGCATATCCACAAATATCAAGTCTAATGATATCCACCATGAATGATGTCACCTCAGGACTAATGGCATGTCCACGCATATCAAGTCACATGATATTCACCATACTCACAATATCCTTTCTGGTATGTGCACTTGCATCAAGTCACATGATGCCTACCAAAAGAATATCTGCTCATGGCATATCCACGGATATTACGTCACATGATATCCACCATGAAATATCTCAGTAATATAACTCATTGTGGTTACTCACCACTCAGTTAATATCACTTAAGAGATATGAACTATCATGACATGTCCATGGATATCAAGTCACATGATATCCATCATGATAGTAAGGTTTAACTATTGTAAAGTCGTCACCTTACAACAGTAAC